>NC_041049.1:36528495-36669014 GCF_900634775.1 Gouania willdenowi | reverse complement strand
TGGCTAGACACACACACACACACACACACACACACACACACACACACACACACACACACACACACACACACACACACACACACACACACACACACACACACACACACACACACACACACACACACAGAGATATATATGTATGTGTGGGTGAATGAATAAGGATGATGTCATGCTGTATGTATGGGAGAAACGTGTTGTGAGTGTGAGTGTGCTAGTGGGCGTGTCATAGAGTGATTGATTGATGGATGATGACACTTTATGTATAACTGAGAGAAACGTGTTGTGAGTGAAAAATGTACCAGGGCGTGTCTTTGAGTGAGTGATCATGTGATAGAAGGATAGCTCTTTGCACACATATATACATACACACATACAGTACATACACAATGTAACACTCCCCAACACTTTACAGTTGTAGCTTGAATAAAAGTCATATTTTTCAGTTAAAAGGTAAATGAACTAATGATCTTAATAACAGACATGGATAATATTATTTCATATATTGAGGAATCATATATACTGTATAGACCCTGGCCCAGAATGCAGAACAGTGGCTGATCACCTGAGGTTATAAAAACAACCTCACCACCTAAAACGTCTAATCAAAGGTGGGGGGGGCTGAACTGTACATGGTACGTGGTCTATAGATTTAACTAGGACTCTTTATAGAGATAATAAAGACATAAATACAATCACAAATCTGTTCCCTTGTAATGTATATAAATATTAGTAGAGGCATAAATTAACATAACACCTGGTTACATTTCTGTTTTGTTCTAATTACTGTTTTATTCTAATGATTTGATTTACTTTTCAGTTCTTTGGGTTATTTTCTTACTTTTTTATTCACTTCTTTAATAATCTCTGTCAGTTTGAATATTATGTTACAACTGTGTAAAATATTGTCATTTTCCTCTATTTATGTTCTGAAAATCTCACAACTAAAACCCTTATGTGTATTTATATCCTCAGATAGATAAATACATATGTAGACATGGATAGAATTAGATAGAAATTATAACTTGAAATATTTAAAAAATCATAATCAACCTTTGAAATGTATATAAATGTAGTTTTTTGTTCACATGATACAGACATCACCAGCTGAGAACAGAAACCATTGGATAAGTATTTGATTTAGTCTAGGACGTATATGTTCAACTTTAATTATGATTTATTGATTTTTAATAAATATAATAAGCTACAAGAGAGGGCAATGATAAATTACTTTGAATGTAAAATAAAATAATCTGAAACAAACCACCTGCTCAGTTAGGAAATAGAACAGCCGATAGAGTAACACAATACAATCACGTGTTTTTTGTCGATTGTGCTTCAAAAGCTTCCATATAAATTTGATAAAGATTGATATTAATTTCTGAAAGTCATTTCCTGATTGGTCGCTGTGGGCAGGCAGGACCGTGAATGTATTTTTCCTCACTAAGAAATAAGAATCAATCAATCAATCAGAAAGAGAAGTGATATTAAAATAAAATACACACACACTACATAGCAATCATAGACTCACCTCACTATGTGGTTGTATGTAATAAAGAAATTATAAAATATGTATTGAATAATTCTTACAACACCTTTTGTAATCATGTGATGTTTTATAAGATTGATTTTGATGAGCATCAATCAATCAATCAATCAATCAATCAATCAATCAATCTTTATTTGTATAGCGCCAAATCATAACCAATGGTGTCTCAAGACACTTTACAGTAGAGCAGTCTTTAGGACAGACTCTTCATTTTATGGATACACACATATGCATATATACGTATATACACATACATATGTATACCACACCCAACATGAATTCATCATGTATTCAGTTATTGTTTGTACAGATAAATTTAAGTGGCTAATTTCAAGTTTACTATGTATATTTCATTTAAACACAAATCATGTTTGTATTCTGTTCTGTTCTACTGATAACTTTTTTCTTATATTAAAACATAGTCTAACAGTAAATCCAAATAAATGTAATAAAGTCAAATAAAAGTTTTTGGCTCACTCTAACAATGGTAAACAAAATAGGAATATAGCTTGAAATAAAATTGAAGGAAAAATAACGTTGAAATAAATTAACAAGCTTACTTTAAGTAACCTGATATTATAATTTCCAAATAACGTTAATATAACATAATAAAACATAGTCTGAATTAAATATTTTGTCTTATTCATAATTTTATATAGTCACACTGTTAAACAGTGTGAAGAGAGGAAATGTTAGAATGGATTATTATTCATGGTTTCTTTTTGTGTGTAATACTATAATTATATATCTTTATACTCAATAAATCTATTCATAAAATATATTCAGGTCAACTTGTTAGCTGTCATTTTCAGGACAAGGACAAACAGTTTCAGAACATCTGATCTAATGATCAATAATAATGAATTAATCAATAAATCTTAAACATAATTTGTATTGCTTTAAATCACCAGTAAATGACATATTTAACTAATTACAAGGAGCTGATCATTTGATTTCTAAATATATAAAAACACTGATAAATCTATGTTTGGGGTCCAGGGAGTGAGCAGACCCTGAGGACCACAGCTGTGTTTTAGATGAGTGTCTGTTCTTCTATTGACTTGTTATGATTTGTTGATTCATTTTCTTTTCATCTCTAATAAATTGATTGATTGATTCAGCAAAACCTCTGACTATGTCTCTCTGTATGAAATCTCAGGTACTGAACACGAGAGTTAGCTCGAAAACTCTAACAATTGTTAAACAATAATATTTGTAACGTAAGTCTACAGTTTGAAAAAAATTTAAAACGTTTTAAAAACATACATATTTCTGTTTTAATAATTGTATGAGTGGGTCAAGTTAAACATTTTATTATTTCATTTTAAATTACGTATTGTTGGAATGTCAGTGCTAAATAAATATTTTCATATTTTTAAGGCAGGGTAGGTGATTTTTGAAAGCGAGCATGATTTTGAATGTAGCTTACCCCCTCCCCTCTGTGCTCCGTCTTACTCACATGCATTAGCACTGTTGCTGCAGAAGTGGATCTAAGCTCATTGTTTGTATTGTGTAGAAACTACGTTGTCTCATTCAGCAGTAAGTAAACACTAAACTTTATCATTATATACTGTATGTTAAAAAACGTGACTATAAACTCTGTTTTAAGTCTGTCACCAATGACGCACTGAGTGTGGGCTCATGGACGCGAGGGGTGGAGAACGAGCAGGGAGACAGAGAGACGTGATTGGTTTATAAATAAAAAAAACTTCCTTTTTCATTGGTCAAAGTTTTTACAGGTTTACAGCTGCTACACATGATGGATTTTCTTTGTTCCTTTTTCAGAGCTCATAAGATTAGTTTCTGTCAGAACATTAAAAAAATTTCAACCAAAAACTTAAAAAGTGTATCTGGACAAAAAATCCCCTTCCCTATCTTTAATTGATTGATTATTTGAAACATTGGTAATAATTTATACAATTACAATGTTTTAATTTTAGTGGTTAGTAACATTCAGAGCTGGAAATGTTTATTTTGGTTTTGGACCAGTCATTTACATTTCAGTTCATCACTAATTTTTTGACTTGATAACTTGTGTCAGAGAAAAAATTTATATGTAATTCCATAAGATATATTTATATTTTTGTATGAACACAATCCTCACTGATTGGTTCCACCTCCTCTGATCTTCTCTCTCATTCCTTCATCAGCTCCTCATAGTTCTCCATCAGCCTCTCCTCACTCCTCACTACCTTCTTATCTCTGTCCTTCATCCCTCTAACCTGTCCCAGTCCTCCTCCTTTAGTGTCCCACCTCTCACACCTTCATCACATTCCTCTGATACAGCTCTCTGTCACACATGTGATGGGGATTGATGTGAACATGTGATGAGCTGCTGTGATGTGTCTCACCTCAGAGTGTTCAGTCTCTGAGAGAGCAGCTTCACTGCTGAGTCTCCTGGATGGTTGTAGCTCAGGTCCAGCTCTCTCACACTGGAGGAGTTGGAGCTCAAAGCTGCTGCCAGAGAAGCTGCACCCACCTCTCTGATGACACAACCTGACAGACTGGATTCAGAAAAACATCCACAACTCAGGAAACAAGTGAGGAGATGAGGAACAGGACAATGTTGATGGAACATGTGATCCACTGACCTGAGAGAGTCTAGTTTACAGTGAGGACTCTTCAGTCCTTCACACAGCAGCTTCACTCCTGAATCCTGCAGATCATTGTTACTCAGGTCCAGATGTTTCACACTGGAGGACTGAGAGCTGAGGACTGAGGACAGAGCTGCACAGCTTCTCTTTGAGAGACCACAGGAACTCAACCTGATGAAGAATCAGAGAAACCTTACAGAACTGGAGGAATGCTAACAACGTCTGGCAGGGAGCAAGGTCAACACAAACAAAGATAGAGAGGACAACACTGACTACAGATGGACGTTCAGAAGAAATCAAGAATGTTTGACCAGAGAGACATGTAAACCCATGTAAATTTGCGATGGTAAAACAGGGGGCGGGACCCGGATAAGCAAACTGCTTCTCTCGTCTCCTTTTTCGGCATGTACAAAAAAAGAAAAAAAAAGAAAAAAAAAAAAAAGTGAATGTAACCATGTCGGAAATAAACTGAATTAATAAAATAAATAAAAAAAATGTTTGTCTGTGAGAAAATTAAAGACATGTTCTTCTAAAGTCACATACTCAACTTTCTTGGAGGCTTTGATCACTGGAAGCAGCTTCAGAAAAGCTTCCTCTGAAGGAGAGAATCTCTTCAGGTCAAAGACATCCAGATGTTCTTGTGATGACAGTAAGATGAAGACCAGAGCTGACCACTGAGCAGGAGACAGTTCCTCTGTGGAGAGACGTCCTGATCTCATGGACTGTTGGATCTCCTCCAGCAGAGAGTGATCATTCACTTCATTCAGACAGTGGAACAGGTTGATGCTTCTCTCTGTGGAGAAACTCTCACTCAGCTTCTTCTTGATGTATTTAACTGTTTTCTGATTGTTCTGTGAGTCACTTCCTGTTTGTGTCAGCAGGCCTTGTAGGAGCCTCTGATTGGTCGGCAGTGAAAGACCCAGCAGGAAGCGGAGGAACAAGTCCAAGTGTCCGTTTGGACTCTGTAAGGCCTCGTCCACAGCACTCTGGTGGAGAAGGTTCAGAGTTGGTTTTTGAAATGTAGACATCTTGAAGCTCTTCTTCTTCTGTGGTTTATGTTCCAGCAGGTTGACTTTAGAGCTGATGAAGGTCTGATGGACATGAAGAGCAGCCAGAAACTCCTGAAGGCTCAGGTGGATGAAGGTGAACACCTTGTCCTGGTACAGGTTGCTCTCCTCTCTGAAGACCTGTGTGAACACTCCTGAGCACACTGAGGCTGTTCTGAGGTCCATGCCACACTCTGTCAGGTCACTCTCATAGAAGATCAGCTTTCCTTTCTGCAGCTGCTCAAAAGCCAGTTTTCCCAGAGACTCCATCATCTCCCTGCTCTGTGGACTCCAGTGTGGATCTGTGGCAGTTCCTCCATCAAACTTCACTGTCTTGACTTTGTTCTGAAGGACCACATAGTGGCTGTAGATCTGAGTCAGAGTCCTGGGCAGCTCTCCCTCCTCTCTGCTCTTCAACATGTCCTCCAGAACTGTAGCAGTGATCCAGCAGAAGAGCGGGATGTGGCACATGATGTGGAGGCTACGACACGTCCTAATGTGGGACATGATCCTGCTGACCTGCTCCTCATCTGTGGACCTCCTCCTGAAGTACTCCTCCTTCTGAAGGTCAGTGAACCCTCTGACCTCTGTCACCATGTCCACACACTCAGGAGGAATCTGATTGGCTGCTGCAGGCCGTGTGGTTATCCAGAGGCGGGCTGATGGAAGCAGTTCTCCTCTGATGAGGTTTATCAGCAGAACCTCCACTGAGGTGGACTCTGAGACATCAGTCAGGGTCTGAGTGCTGAGGAAGTCCAGAGGGAGCCGACACTCATCCAGACCATCCAAGATGAACAAAACCAGGAAGTCCTGGAAGCTGCAGATTCCTGCTTCTTTGCTTCCAGAGAAGAAGTGATCAACAAGTCCCACCAAGCTGAAGCTCCTCCCCCTCAGCACGTTCAGCTCTCTGAAGGTCAGTGGGAATGTGTAGTGGACCTCCTGCTGGGTTTTATCTTCAGCCCAGTCCATAGTGAACTTGTGTGTTAAGAGTGTTTTCCCAATGCCAGCCACGCCCTTTGTCATTACTGTCCTGATTGGTTGAGGTCTTCCAGGAGGGGCTTTAAAGAGCTCTTCTAGTGTGATGGCTCTTTCTGCTGTGTCTGATCTCCTGGATGCTGTTTCTATCTGTATGACCTCGTGTTCCTGGTTGACCTCTCCACCCCCTCCCTCTGTGATGTAGAGCTCTGTGAAGATCTCCTTCAGGAGGGTTGGACTTCCTGCTTTAGCCACGCCCTCAGACACACACTGGAATTTCTTCTTCAACTTGGACTTCAGCTCACGTTGGTATCGATGAGCCTTTGTTCCTGAATGAAGACAAACTTAATGTTAGAGTGGAGAAGTCAGAGCAGGTTTGAACATTGGAGATCAAAGTGTGTGATGTTCTCAGTCTGGATGGTTCCTCAGATTAAATGTGACTGATTGAATCATGCTTTGAAAAAGAAAAGCCAGCTTTGTGTCCTTCATGTGATGTTCCTCACAGTGAAGATGTTCACATGCTCTTACTGCTCTGCAGACGCTCAGCCAACTCCTCCTGCTTCATCCTCTTCAGGAAATACAGTGTGATGTTCAGAAAGGCCTCCCTGCTCCTCCTCTGCTCCTCATCTTCACCCTCCATCTGACTCTCTGAGCACTCTGGATCATCTCCATCCACAATCTTCTGCATGTGTTTGAGTTCAGCCTTAACAAAGCTGATGATGTTGTCCTCCAGCAGCTGGAACACAAACACATTAAAGGTGATGAGTGAAGGCCTGCTCCAATCATCAGTGTGTGTGTGTGTGTGTGTGTGTGTGCGTGTGTGTGTGCGTGTGCGTGTGCGTGTGCGTGTGCGTGTGTACAGTGGTTTGATCACAGGCTGACACAGGTTTAGTGTCTTTGTAGACGTACACACCGTAAAGATGGAGTCAGGATCAGCTCCATAGGAACCATCCACACCCTCCAAGCTGCTGTGGAGAAGACACAGACACTCAGACATGCTGAGGAGCAGCTGGAGGAAAGCACAGGAAGCTCTGCTAACATCATGTGAACATTAGTAACAGTGGGTGATGTCCTGCAGAGCCACAGTGCAGTGAGTGTGGAGCAGCCTTTGGAGCTCAGCTCACGTGTGGAACATCTCAGCATGTTTCCACTGAACAGGAGAACAAGTCTGTTGGACTGAGGCTTTATTTGTCTTCAATCCTTCATAAATCTGAAGATCACACACTGTCTAAGACTCACCTACACACTGGAGAACATTCCTATAAAGCCTTTTCTCTTTCACCTTCCACTGTTTGCTGAGATTTACATCAACACCACTTCAAATAACAAACATAGTCCATCAGAATTGATTTTTTTTTTTTTTTTTATTGGGGGTGCGTACCACTCTCAATGGGCCACTTTTCGTTCTGGCTTTTAACACACCACACTAAATAGGACAAACATTTAAAACACAATGTAAATACAAAAATAATAAATAATTATGAAAACACCATACACATATAAAACTAATTAACTAAGGCGGTCCAGGTGAACCAATTTCTTCTAAAGCTAGTGGTCCCGTACCAGCAGATCTGCATCCTCCACAACAAGTCTGTGTTGTCTGAGATCACCTGCTATGATATTGACCCATTGTGGGCGGGGCTTGCCTCCTGGCTGTCTCCAACCTGCTGCCTTTGGGTCAAACTGGAGAATGGCTTTCGTCAGATGGTCAGGAGGTAGGTGAAGGACATGGCCAAACCAGCATGTGTGTCACTGTGCAGCCTAGCAAGATGCTCTAGGCTGACATGTGTGGGCTCTTAGCCCTTCATTGGAATAAAAATAAACAAATAAATACTTGAAATTGTTTAAACTGTGAACCCTGAATCTATAATCTATGAAAGTTTAACTTTTTGAATGAAATTATGGAAATCAAACAACTTTTCCATGATATTCAATTTTTTTTTAATAAAGGGTCTGTATAAGAGGGTGTGCACACTTTAACAACCTCAGTTTTTTATTTTTATTTTTACTTCATCTCCCTGAAACGTTTCAGTTTGTTTTTCAATTGCATTGTACAGGTTCTAGGTCACATTAAAGGTGGAAAATACTGTGAAATTATTTATTTATATTGTCCCTCCTCTGCTTACTCTCCATCATAGTTTTGAAGCCCTCTCATACGAAAATGGAGACAAACTCAGTCCAACTGAGCGACTGAAACAACCACCAGGAAAACGTCTCCACCACTACTGGGACTAAATTCCCATCAGTCCAAATCCTCCATAGCCTGTCTAAAACTTCTCAGGGCAGCAGTACAGAGACACTCTGGTTCCACGTACAGCCCTACAGCCATCAACAAACACCGCTTCCACACCAGCCAACCTGGACGACGGAGGGTCCCCAGCAGCCATCAGTGACCCTCTCACCATCAGACGCTCCTGGTCAGTGTAACAGGTTCACACACATTCCTAGTCACTCATTATTGGTGATTCAATAACTAGGAACTCCAGATTATTTAATGACATCACACACTGTATTCCAGGTGCTACAGTTCACACTATCTGAGACAAACTTAACCAAATGTTACCCACGCTGCCACCAACTGTTACTAAAATAGTGTTACATGTAGAAACAAACAACGTGAATAGATGTGAACCATGAGTGAGTTTAACCTTCTCTTTAATGTTTTAAAGACGTGTGAAATCAGTGTTTATCTCTGGTCCTCTTCCTACACTAAACAAATACATAAATAACCAAAGAACAAACAAATTGGTGTCATATGTGTTTGTCTGTTCTGTCTTTGATGGAATATATACTGTATTATTATTATTTTTATTATTATTATTATTATATGTCTCACTGTCGCAAGGAGCCGAGGCAACGATTTATCAAGTGAACATGATGTTGTCAACTACAGACGTTATAATGAAGATCTCTGTCATCATCTAGTATCCATAGAGACGCATCGTAACTGATCAGCATTATTGATTTCTTTGTTAAGATAAATAAAGTTGTATTGGTGCATGTACACAGTGTTCATTTCCCCTGTTCTTCTTCTTCTGATTTATTTAGTGGTAGTTTCCTCTTCTTCTGCGTTGTTGGAGGTGGTTTGGTTATAAACGCATTTTATTCACAAGTGATATGTTATAAGTTATATTATATGTTATATGACATAGGTATATAAATATATGCCTCCAATTGGAGGGTCAGTCACTTGGTACCAGTGACAACTGCTGGTTTCTAGTGGAATTACAGGAGTTACAAGTTAAAAGTTGGCTATTTTCCAAATGTGTTCCAAAAGTCACATGTACAGAGACAGCCAATAGAATGTCCTGGTTTGATGACACACACATACAGATGTGATTACAGACACACAGAATGAATTACACACAGACAACTATGTTAATAAATCCTAATTCTACACACAGATTGTGCTACACACACACACACACATAGTTTTGTTACAATAATGGCCTCATACAGTGAAACTACAGATAGAACACAGAGTTTGAGTGTTCATCAATGTCAAACCTCATGTGTTCTGTTTGTTCTAATTAATAAAGTTATTAATAATAATATAGTACATGGTGTGAGTAAATGGTGTAACAGGTTATAAACACAGCGTTGACAGGACAAGCTGAAAAGAACACTTGGAATGTGCTGACATGTCTTATCGTCAACTATTGGAGGATTTGGAGAGCTGTGCTCTCTGCAGGAGAACGTCTAAAGATGGAGCTGATCTGTGGCTCCTCCCCCAAAACATAGTGACTGATTAATGCTGTGATTGTAAATGTTGGAGCGACAGACAACGTGCACTAAAGCCATCCCAGTGCACATCCAGCTGCTGTCTGAGCCTCCATTGGTGAGTGTTACAATGATTAGAAATGATTGATCAACCTCTGATGATTTATTACAACATCTCTATGGGTCATAGAGGGATACGGTTACGTACTGAAGCTGGGGCTAATGACCCCCCTAACCAACCTGAGGTCATTGGCTCCCAGAAAGGCTGATCAGTCACAGAGCAGAGCAGGAGGAACTAAACCCATCAACACTATCACATTATCAGGATGTGATCAGTTCTACACCTCCATCATTGATCACCTGCACCTGGAGCGTCTGCAGTGTTGAACGTGACATCCAACAGCATCCAACAGCACCACTGCTACCTATCTTCATTTGAATTTAATGTTTAGTGCTGAGTTCAACAAACTATTCATCAAACACTCACAAGTCTCATACATTACATATAATTTAACTCTAATCTAACCCTAACTCTTAGAATAAACTACACTGAGAAAATGTATTATTGTTGTAATCTGTCCTCAGATCTGTTCAATTCAATGATCTGAATAGAAAGGACAGAAAAAAACCTTACAGTAGTATTTGTAAAGTTCTGTTTAAAATATTTTGTGGAAAAAAAGTAACATTTCCAGTGTTCTCTCTAGTGCTGTTGAGCGTAGGGACCCCCAACGTTGTAGTTTAGCTCCCCTACGGAGCGATGGTACCCACTACGTTCAGTTTTCAGCAACGTTGTTATAATTGTTTTACACTTTTGTTGTTTTGTCATTTTATAGTCATTTATATAAAATTAAGATCTTGAAATAAATCAAATGGTAAAACTTTAGTTTAAGGAACACCTACTAACCATTAAGTAGTTGCTTATTAGCATTCCAATTACTAAACATACTGACTCTTAATTAGTCATTATTAAATACTTATTAATGCCTTATTCTGCATGGCCTTAATATACAACCAGTAAGCCATTAAATAAGAGTTTTCCCTCAATAAACTCATAATTATTACTTATTAGTAGTAAGTAAGGAAGTTGTTGTATATGAATTATGATCTCAACATGCTACCCATGTTTGGACTGTGAGACTGCCATTAAGTGTATAATAATGTATTAATAAGAATAAGGCATTATATGTACTTAATAAGTACTTAATATGACTAATTAAGAACCAATATGTTACTAATGCTAATAAGCAACTAATTAATGGTTAATAGATGTTCCCTAATCTAAAGTGTTACCAAAACTATTATATTTTTTCATTCATAACATAACGTACCTTGTTTTTAATCACAGCTTCACTGATAACCTGATAAACCATTTGTTGGTAAATTTAACCACCAACATGAGTAGTTTTTACTGTTTGTTTGGTCACATGCTGAGACTCTAACACACCCTCATTACTTCACTGGATAAAATATGTAGAACCAGTCCAACCTGAAGCTGCTCACACACACACACACACACACACACACACACACACACACACACACACACACACACACACACACACACACACACACACACACACACACACACACACACACACTGTTCACTCATTCTTAAAGTGATGCTGCTACCATATATGGTCAATTGGAGGCGTGTCTTATTACAAACATTCATTGGTAGAAAGTGAAGTCACATGATCTAAACTCTAACACATGTCCATCATGATCTCAGATCAACAGTTAATCTCATCATCAACTAAACACATCATACACGTCTCAACAGAAGCTCATTGAACCACAACACTAACACATAGTGTTACCATGGAAACACACATTGAACTACACAATACTAACAACAAAGAGCATTACATTAAATACATCTGATCTTTAACTTTGAATGATTTATGTCAGGTTTGATTATAAAATAAGATCTTTGATGGTTCTAAATGATTGTATATGATGTAATAAAGACTAAATCAGTCATTTACAGTAATTAACAACATTTGTGCTTTGGACAGATGGACATGTGTTAGAGTTTAGATCATGTGACTTCACTTTCCACCAATGATTGTTATCAATAAAAAACTGTAAAGTATCCTGTACTTTTTATTGAGATGATCACAGTCTCCATGTGTTTAAACCATCAGTAATAATATGTTTATATAAATATACGTGTTTATCTCCTCTGTTTACCACACAGTATATGATCCATTCATTGATCAGAGATTAATACAGTTTATTTTATATTGTTAACAAGCATTGGTCCTAAAGTGTGTTAGTGTTTGAAAAATGTGCTGTAAAAGTTTAGTGTTTATCAGGTGGTGAACTAATTATAATAATGTATAATTATTAATAATAATAACTAGTGACTGAGGAAATAGTTGGTGACTGTATTTAGTGTGAAAACAAAGAAAAGTGATTGACACTTTAGTCCACATGGACTGAGAGATGAATCAACACTGCTGTGTGTACGACCTCTGTCCACACGCTTCATAAATACTGATTCTTTTTGTACTGGTGCACATTCTACATTTCATTGGTCTGAACGTATTTAGAACCAGTTCTATGAACGGATCAATAAATGAGGCCCCTGGACCATCAGGAAGACAACCAGCAACCTTCTTTATGTGGACTCACTGTGGGTCAGTAGATGGACCACCTTTGAATTCAAGGAGTCTGCCCATGGACTCGTCACTTCTAAAGGACACACAGCTGGGTCCAGGTCCAGGTGTGAGCTGCTTCCTGGTCCTTGAAAACACACACACGCACACGCACGCACGCACACGCACACACACACACACACACACACACACACACACACACACACACACACACACACACACACACACACACACGCACACACACACGCACACACAGTGTAACACTGATGTACAGAGGTGTGAGTGCTGAACTCTGACGTGGTCTCACCTCTGATCTTCAGTCTGGATCTCATGTTGTTCCTTCAACGTGTCCTGATCCATAGCAGAAACACACCTACACCTACCTACACACACACACACACACACACACACACACGCACACGCACACGCACACGCACACACACACACACACACGCACACGCACACGCACACGCACACGCACACACACACACACACACTAGTTTACGTTGTCAAACCAAGTGTGACATAGAACGATGTTCACACAAACAGAATAAATATTAAAAATAGAGTTTCACTATACATACTGTATCTATAACAAAATGTACAATTATGTTCTAAGTGTTATAAAAGGAGAAACAGTTATGTACAGGGTTTTACATATATCCATATATATACTATCCTCATTAACTAGAAATGTAAAAAGTAAAAACACATCATCCACTGGAAGAACCTTCTGTCAGATCACATTGCTTTGGAAAAAAATACCAGTTGTTTTTTTCCCATCATTTTTCCTCTCACTACATATGTGTTTAAGTGTGTACAGCAGTGGCGGCTGCTGGTCTTTCATGCAGGGGAAGCTCATTTTCTGCCTACTTCAGAAAATGTATCTGTTTATTTAAATGTGAATTCTAGTAGAATTCACATTTTGTTGTCAACAACTATTTGTAGATTATCACACATGCACGCGCGCGCACATGCACGCACGCGCGTAGCTGCTGCGCGCTGGAGTGTGAGTGTTTGGTCAAAAGTCTCACAACACAAGCAGTAACAGTCTCCACAAACACCAAAAACAGACACTAGGTTTGTCAGAAGTTAATTCGCTATGAGAGGATCAGCAAAGTCTCCGTGTCAACACAGAGCAACGGACTGAAATATTTGAAAAACCCGCCTGTGTGCTTACAACGTCATACTCTCTGATTGGCTCATTTCGCTGTCAATCAAAATTGAATTAGCCTGAGACAGATCATCCAATCATCATCCATTATTTCAGCGTCCGGAACAGACAGATCCAGCCCACTGCTCCATAGACCTCCTGTGAAGCCCGGCGTCCGATGGGCGGGACTAAGTGCGTCATAACCGAGCATTTATCCAATGAGCGTCTAGTTTGACTGCAGTGGATCAACCCCTAAATCCTGTCCCATTGAAGTCAATTGAAGCTGAACTTCACCACTGTTTATTAACACTGTGACGCTGCGGTAATGAATGAAGAACGTCACGCTGTCACTGTCAGTTTCCTGTTATAAGAAGCTGATTCTGAACTAAACATACATGTGTTCTGTCATATATTTAGTCAATGAAATGTACACACAACACTACATATTTGACCACTGATTTTAGGGGAAGCTGAGGTTCCCTTGTAGTCTTAAAGCATCCGCCACTGGTGTACAGTATATGTGTAGGTATGTATTTATATACTATTTGCAGGCTAGGGGAGTAACGGATTACAATTAACAGCGTTAAGGAATATGGATACAAAAAAAATGTAATGGTAATCCATTACAGTATATTAAAAAACGTAATCAGATTACAGGTTTTTTTTTTTTTTTTAATAAAAATAGAGATTACTTTGGTGGATTACAGTTGAAAAGCAAGAGGAATATACATCAGTGTATCAGACACAGTGCACACATTACGACACTTCATGGCAGTTCACCACAACAAATGAACATGTGAAACAAGCTAATGATGTGATGATGGGAGAAAACACTGTGGTCAGCGCGCGCTTGTCTAGAAACTGACCAACTTGTCCGTGGACTCACAGAGCGTCTGTATTTAATACATCTGAGCACTAAAGAGTTTTCTGAGCAGAGTTGATGGAGCAGTAAGTGTGTTTTATGTTTGTGTGTCACGTAGACACTGTAGTTACATGTATCTACTGTTAACAAAGACCCCTACACACTACACAGACCCCTACACACTACACAGACCACTACACACTAGACAGACCACTACACACTAGACAGACCCCTACACACTACACAGACCACTACACACTACACAGACCACTACACACTACACAGACCCCTACACACTACACAGACCACTACACACTACACAGACCCCACACACTACACAGACCACTACACACTACACAGACGACTACACACTACACAGACCCCTACACACTACACAGACCCCTACGCACTACACAGACCACTACACACTACACAGACCCCTACACACTACACAGACCCCTACACACTACACAGACCCCTACACACTACACAGACCACTACACACTACACAGACCCCTACACAGACCACTACACACTACACAGACCCCTACACACTACACAGACCCCTACACACTACACAGACCACTACACACTACACAGACCACTACACACTACACAGACCCCTACACACTACACAGACCACTACACACTACACAGACCACTACACACTACACAGACCCCTACACACTACACAGACCACTACACACTACACAGACCACTACACACTACACAGACCCCTACACACTACACAGACCCCTACACACTACACAGACCACTACACACTACACAGACCCCTACACAGTACACAGACCACTACACACTACACAGACCACTACACACTACACAGACCACTACACACTACACAGACCACTACACACTACACAGACCACTACACACTACACAGACCCCTACACACTACACAGACCCCTACACACTACACAGACCCCTACACACTACACTACACAGCAATCTGGAACATGGCAGCATGTCAATAGCATCTGGTTTTATATGACGTTATATTTGTGACACAATTCTGCTGTCAGTGCACGTCTGAACTTCATCACGACTCTACATAGTCCACGTTTTAAAGATCATTAAAATTAAACCAGCATGCACAAGAAATGTACACAGAGCTGTGTGTGCGTCTAAAGAATATGTTTGAATAATAAATAAAACCAATAGAAGCTGATTTTCATCAAGAACTTCAATCCACTTTATGTTTTAATTATATAACATATTTAATGTGACTCTCTTCCATCAGTTATAGGCCTGTACAATATTATTTAATGTATGAGTGGGGTCAGGTTAAACATTTTATTATTTTATTTTATATTGGAATGTCAGTGCTAAATAAATATGTTCATATGTTTAATTGTTTATTCTTTGAAGCATTAATATTAATTTATACAATTGCAATGTTTTTATTAAAGTGGTTAGTAACATTCAGAGCCAGAAATGCAATGGCTCTAATAATTTACATAATCATTTCTTTCAATGTTTCGGTCAAACCATTTCATTTGGGTGCATCCCTAATGGAAACTCCAGCATATTGTTTCATTTAAATCTGAAAAAAGAAACAATATCACATTATAATATGAATGATCTCTGCCTGCTGTTAAAATGTTGTCATCATACAATGAACTTTGCTTTTACTCTATTATTTTAGTAAAGCTGGTTGTGAAGGTTTGAGTTCAGTGGTTTAGCTCAGTGGTAGGTTTCTTGCCTCCTGTGAGGAGGACCTGAGCTCTAATCCTGGTTCATATACTAAACTTTGTTCCTTCTGGGAGATTAATAAAGGTCTATTCTATTCTATTCTATTCTATTCTATTCTATTCTATTCTATTCTATTCTATGATAAACTTTAAAAAAAAAAAAGTATGTTAGAATAATATGAAACCTTTCAGTTCCAACAGCACAGGATCCATTTTCTTAAACGTAGGTAAAAACTGATTAAAATTGTGTTTTTGGAGTTATTGTTTTTCAAATACACATCACACACAATAAATATCAAATAACTATACCCTATACATAATCTTTCTCAAATATATACATCTAGTTCAAATAAAATACAGTATATAAATATACAATCCTGGCTACTCTGTATCTGTAACACACTTCAATAAACATGATCAAAAACTAACTCTAGAAATAAAAAATGTCTCAGGGGTCACTGGACATTTGTGATATTAAAATGGGGTCACAACCCAAAGAAGGTTGAGAACTCCTGGGTTAATGTGAAGAAAAAACGAAAGTTTATATCAGAATACTAGTTTAGTTTCCAGGTGAAAAAAAAGTTACAGGAGGGGCCCAACAATATGGTTTGTACCCAGGGCCCAAAATGTGGAGCTACGCCCCTGCCTTTCCCCCACATATTAGTCTATTATTAACTTGTTGTTGGCTCCTCCCCTCACCCTCTAATAGCACAATACCATTATTATAATTATTATAAAATCACACACACTTACTGTATTATAATATCTACGATTTGTAAAAACTGTCTATGATCTATAGTATTTTATCTGTAATTGTCTCTGACTTTGTGTTGTATGTGACAAAAAAATAAAAACATGTATCCATATAGACACACATGTACATCCGTACATACATATATACATACAGTACATGTACATATGTATATATACATACATGCATGGACATAATATCTATATATACATAAATGTATCTCTCTCTCACACAGACTCAAACCTTTTCAATGCAGAGTTTGTTCCTGGAGGTCTGCTGTCCTTCCTGTTTCAGATGTTGGTCAGTTCTTCATCAGTGTGTGTGTGTGTGTGTGTGTGTGTGTGTGTGTGTGTGTGTGTGTGTGTGTGTGTGTGTGTGTGTGTGTGTGTCTGCTCTGTGACTGTGTGTGTGTGTGTGTGTGTGTGGTGAGAACTCTTCCACACCCTCATTCCTTCCTAGTATAAAATATGTGAAACCAGTCCAACCTGAAGCTGCTCCCAGAGTCCATGACGTTTTTACTTTTTAATTATTATAATTATTGTTATTAATCTTTTCTTTGTCTTGTTTAGTTTTGTTCTTTACTTCAAATGTGTTTGTTTTTAATCTTTGTGGCGTCCAGTGGGGACAGTAAAGTAAGAGTTTCATTGTTCAGGAAAACATGTTTCCTTACTGTGTACATGACAATAAACACTGTGAATCTAGAAATAGATGCTCTAAAGGACCAGATTTGGCCCCCGGGCCTTAAGTTTGACACCTGTGCTTTAGATGCTTTAGAAAGCCTTTGATCAGTTAGTGTATTTATGTATTTATATATTTAAGTGTAGCTATTTATGAAGTGGGTCCTTTAATCTCAACTATTCATCCTTTATTTATTCATTAGATTGATTTAGAAAAGAAACTGTCAGGTTCTGTTTGTGTTTAGCACTTTTGTTCTGAGTCTTTGTTTATTCTGTGTTCTAGTTTAACTCTGTTTCAGGTGTTCCTGCTTGTGGCTCCACCCCCCAGTGATGTCTATGTGCTTGGTTGGTGATTGATTAGCTCCCTCATGTTTCCACACAGGTGTGGCCCATTCCCAATCAAGCTTCCCTCACTATATAGCTGTGTGCTTGGACACAGTATGACTGTGGGATCATTGTATGTTGTCTCTCCTCCTCGTGTCCTGCTGTGTTTTGTTCCCTGTACCTCCTCCTCGTTGGATTTAAGTTACTTTTGTTTGGTAAATAAACATGGATTGGTTCAAGGAATGCTACTCCTGCATTCTGCCTCCTTCTCTCTCTGTGTTTGGGTCCACACCCACACTGGACCATGACAGAAACATGACATATTAATGAACTTATGACATATGTAAATATGATAGCAGCTAGCAGAGTGCTAGCTGTTAGCAGCTAGCACTAAACAGAAACACTGATTGCATGGCAACAGTGGTTTATTAATTTATTTAATTGAAGTTTAATGTACTTTTAAGATACTATGTATTTTAATGCAAATGTAAAGAGTGACATTATAGTTCATGTTTTATACAGTTAGGATTAGCTTGATGTGTTTATTACTGACATTTTATAATTTATTGTTAAATCTGGAAGTTTTGGATCTTTTCACAAAAAGTGAATGTCAATAGTAAAACATTTTAGTATTAATAATAATACTTGAGCTAAATTATCACTAGAGCCACTTTAAATGTTTCTATTTAGTATCAAAGTTACAGTTTATACTAAAGTCTTCAAGCTGCAGCTGTTTAAGTTCAATTGTTGTTGTTTTTATTTTGGCTAAAGCTATTAGTGCAATGCCTTTAATCTAATAATATTAATCATTTATATTTTGAACCTGTCACTTAGATCTTTATTTAAATTAACTTTTGTTTACTTTACTTGTGTGTGTGTGCGTGCGTGCGTGCGTGCGTGCGTGCGCGTTTGTGTGTGTCTGGAACACACCGTCAATACTTCACTGGACAAAATATGTAGAACCAGTCCAACCTGAAGCTGCTCCCACACACACATACACATACACGCACACGCACACACACTGTAGCAGAACCTTTTCACATTAGAATGCACTCATAATAATGAGAAACAACACTTAAACATTGAAGCTCCGCCTTCATTTTCAGTCACTAATCTATCCGTTACATGACTTTGTATTCACTCATTTTATAATAGAGGCAAACTCTATACCTATTTTTTTTTAAAACTTTCATAAATAAATATTTCATGAGTAATATAGTTGTCTTTGTCATATTTTATTTGGCATTAGTAAATAATTATACACACTTACAGATATTGTACATGAAATGAGTGATAACACATGTTATAAAGGCTATTTTACACAAAAGTTTGAGAGCCACTGCGTTCCACTACACGTAGCTAGTTTGTTACACTTTCTAGGGTTGGGCTCAATTACATTTTACAATTTCTTATTTCCTTACTGTGTACATGACAATAAACACTGTGAATCTAGAAATAGATGCTCTAAAGGGCCAGATTTGGGCCCCGGGCCTTGAGTTTGACACCTGTGCTTTAGATGCTTTAGACAACATTTGATCAGTTGGAGTGGCTGTATTTATGTATTTATATATTTAAGTGTTATATTATATTCATATATTTTAAGTGTAACTCCTGACCCCCAGGTTGAGAACCCTTGTGTTAAAGGATACTGCAGATCCTTCACGTAGTTCTGAACCGCCTGCAGCCAATCAGAGCCTCTCATGGAGGGTTTGAAGCCACAGATGCTGCAGGGTGAGAAAACACGCACGCACTCACACACGCACACAAATGCCTCAGGGACGCACAAAGTCCCATGTGTTAGAAAAAAGACACACAAACACCACTTCTACTACACATTATTCGTGTAAACATTTGTTCCTCTAAACATGTTTATTATGAAGATGAAGCGATCATCTGTAGTTTAAAGATGTGTAGCTCTGTGGGCCTGTACTACAAAGCTGGATACGTATATCCTGGATTTATCTCCGTTAGTGGGTTTCACCTAACCAAACATTCTCTGTCAGAGAGCGGCTGCACTATGAACTGAGATATCAACTCACTCTCTTAACCCAGGTGATGTCAGCCTGGCTACGTGCACGCTCCTGTGACAGGGGTGGGAAAGGACCCCCCACACTTTGTGTATAGCAGCACAATACTGCACTAAGCTGTATCCCACCATCCCTGTAGAAACAGTTACATTTCACTAAAGTTTAGGAATACAAACACAACAAGAACAATAATAATCACTAAGCAGTTTTATCCCTATCTATCAAAACATGACTGTTACTGAAAAAGTACAGTATCATATCACTACTTGTAAAACTTTGGGTAACACCCGTCCCAGGTGACCACGGTTTTAATACTATTTAAGGTGGTGGTAGACAATGGGCGGGGTCCTGGGTACTCTTACTTGGTAATGAATAAAAATGGTAAACAGTAGAAACAGAAATAAAGAAATAGTCCTAGAGATGCTAAATAACTTTTAACGATGGTGACTCTTCTCAGTAAAAGAAAAACAGGTAAATATAGTTTTTTTTACTTCTAATAAAATGTATAGTAACTTATCAACCTTTAAATCTCAATGTAACCTTTAAAATACCAGAAAATAAACCACACACTCACAGGGAATTAAATAGCAAAATAATGTTTAGTTTTAGGAACAAAAATGTATTGACAAAATAAATAAACGGTGGTTGAGGTATTTTTTGTTTCTGTTTTACAATCACAGTTTGATTATCCCCATTGTCTGTGTGTTGTGTTTCAGAGGGTACTCACCTTGGATTAAAACATTTCTGGAATTTTACATGTATTTCTTCATTTTCATTATTAGGAAAGATCTGTAAAATTACATCAGATTTTATGTCAAATTTGAATATGAAAGAAATATGTTAAATTACCTTTAAAAACATATTAATATTGTAATATCATATTATGTTAGATACTTGTAATTCTAAAGGTAAATATTTAAATTACTTCTGGTTACTGTTAAGTTACATTTATTACATTGTATTATGGAAAATGGTCATAAACCTGTAAAAAAATACAGAAAATTGTATGTAAAATTACAGTTAAAATGTCATTAAAAACCTATTATTAATGTAATCTTACATCATGATTAATTAACCGTAATTTTAAACAGAAAACTTAAAATTATTGAAAATGTCTGTAAATCTACTAGCATTTCATTGTTTTAATGAAAAACTGGAAAAATCTGTGCAAAATTACAGAATTTTTCTTGTAAATGTACTTTATTTTTTACAGTGTACCTCCTTTCCTATCCACTGTTACTTTAGCCCCAGAAGTGTTTAAGTGGTGGCCATGCTGAATACATTCATATGCACAGGTCAAACTGTTGAACTGAGAGGCAGTTGTTGAATTTAATAAAGTCTCACCTGGACCAACCTTGACCCATGAACACATACAACAAGTGAAGCCTGTTGCTATGGTGATAATGTCACATGATTACAGGGGGAGAAGCATTAAAAGAGACCATCAGCTCACACACTCACTGACTGTCCTATTGGTTTACTCATTAAAAAAAACTACTTTTCTAATTCATAATTTACCCAGAATGCATGTGTGTGTGTGTGTGTGTGTGTGTGTGTGTGTGTGTGTGTGTGTGTGTGTGTGTGTGTGTGTGTGTGTGTGTGTGTGTGTGTGTGTCAAACTACAGAGACAAACAGCATACGTTGAGTCAACATCAATTAGATATTGGCATTTCAATCATTAAAATTCAACCACAAAACAATATTGATTCAATGACATCTTTTCAACATTGGTAAATTGGCTAGAATTTGATGATTGTTTGATGGTTGATCCACCATCAATTGTCGACCTTAACCAAAAATCAACCTTTTTGACCATAATTTAACATTAAACATATTTTGCTGTCTGGGCTTTTACCTTTAGGATCTTCACCTTCATGGGCTGCAGGCAGTTAAAGGGACCAGAGCGTCACTATGGATCAAATCCTGCAATGTCATTCTAAAGTGAAAAAAAGAGGTAGTTTAAGTTGTAAAAGTTACAAGGTCATGATTAACCAACTACACAGTCATAAAATAAAGTCACATCAATGAACTGACAGCTCAGTGACTGGTTCACATTTTATATCACACATTTATAGAGACTTTTTTCTCTAAAATTTGTGTTTTAATCATGTTTGTTTTACAAATACAGAGTAGCCAGTATCAGTGCATGCTCAGATATTTATATACTGTATTTTATATAGATTAATATTTGACAAAGTGAAAGTATAGAGTACAGTTTCTCAGATTGTGATAGAGTGGGACACTCTGAAGGGGATAATACTGGTCAGAGAGAAGGACACAGAGAAGATGTTACCAGTGTATTTATTATTGAAGTTGGTTTACAGGCAGGGATGATGGTGAGGGTACAAATAATTATTCATGTTGGGTGTGGGATACATATGTATGTGTATATACGTATATATGCATATTTGTGTATCCATAAAATGAAGAGTCCGTCCTTAAGACTGCTCTACTGTAAAGTGCCTTGAGATACCATTGGTTATGATTTGGCGCTATACAAATAAAGATTGATTGATTGAAATAATTATGGGTATGTGTTTGGTTCTTTAAAGGAAACAAATAATAAGATGACCTTATTAATAATGTACAAATAATAATATTATTATTATCATCATCAATCATGTACAAATAATCATTCTAACAACACCATTAATGTTGTACAGATGTATAAACATTGAATCAAACCATCAAAATATATTAACTCAGTCAAAAAACCCAAAGAAACAGCAAAACAGCCAATGTGCAGGTATGTAAAGGGTTAATGGATAATGAAAGGATTCTAGATGATTCAGTGGTTTTTGTCTCCCTCTAGTGGAGGCAGGCGCGACTGCACCACATGAACCAATCACCTGAAGTGCGCATGAGCAGAGAGTATTAATTACATCTAGGTGCGTCTGACGTGATGCAGAAGCTAAATGAAATCTAGCAGTACAAATAAAAGATGTGTAAACCTCAATATAACACACAGGAATACAGTTTACAAAGCTGAATAAAGTTAGCTACACATTTCACAGTTTACCACAGCTTATAACACAGTCACGTGACCTATTAAGACCTAAAATACACCCAGAAAATATTCTAACATGTACATAAGATACAGGAAAGCAAAGCAAGTGGGAGTAAACAATGTCTAAACAAGTCAGATGATAATATTAGAGTCTTAATAAACAATAAAACTTACTTTAACTTAGTCACACACACAGAGAGCCCTCATCCCTTAGAATGTAGTGTTAGTGTAACCGGCGTCAGACCTAGGGGAATCTGAGCGGTCACATGAGATACACAGGCTGAAGAGCACTGTGGACCTGTAGGTGAATGAAGAGAGAGAGACGTAGTTTTCACATCTTTATCGAGCCAGCGCCATTTTACTTCTCAGAATAACAAAACACATTTTCTTGAAGCGGTATCACACTTTGTAGACAAACATCATTTTCACTATAAAATAATAAATTAAACATAAATGACAATAAAAAAAAAATACTTCAAATAATATTACAATTATAGCATATAGACAAATGCCTAAAATACTTTAACTAATAACCTTTCCCCTTAACATACTACCAACATATATCTATTGTGGCTGACACAATATCCAACAAACACACTCTATACTGTTTAAACATAAAACACTATCGAAACCACCTGAAGCTGCAACCTATTCATAAGGTTTCAGTCTCTAAGGGACCGTTTTAATATAACATTTAACACTGTACTGTAGTTTCATACACTTAACATTTGAAACATACTTCTATTAACATAGACAAACATTTTGAACATAGTCACAATAACATTATCAAGTCAAACACTATACATTCTAAAGCTTTTTTTATAAGATACACTGACGGTACCTCGTGCTCTCCTTCCTTACTCTAATGGCGGTGGTAACGCTCAGCCATACACTATTAACTTTGAACAAAATATAAGTTTCTCCTAGTTCTAACTCTACCATACAACTTCACTAACCGGATTCCTAACCATTTCCTTTAAAGTATGGATTAGTAAAAGGCATACACTATTGTAAAACTGTACCTGTAGGTGAATGAAGAGAGAGAGACGTAGTTTGTACATCTTTATCGAGCCAGCGCCATTTTACTTCTGAGACGCGCTGATTTGGCCTAATCTCTTATTCTCTTTCTGCCCTACAAGCACGCGGTCGCCATCGTCTGACCAAGCGGTGTAACTGCACACCATTAAAAGTCAAGAGTCATATTGTAGAAAATATTTTTTAAAAATAGGGGGTGGTTGTTTTAAATAAAACTTATGCATTTTTGACTTCCTTACATTAGTACTGAGAATGGATGCGCTCAGAAAGGAAATGACATAACAACCAAGCAGTTTCAGAATAAAAGAACTGTAAACGTAAGACTTTCTGACAGACGATTATGTATTGATTTTTTTAATTGTGCAAAATAGATAAAAAATAATAATTAATTAATTAATTAATTTTTTAATTATTTAAAAATTACTTTTTTTTAATTAATTTATTTACTTTATTTTTTTTAAATATGTATTTTTAGAAAGTAAAAGTATAATTTTAATCAGTTTTTTTTTTAAATTTTCATTATCACAAGACATTTCAGGTGACTCTATTTTATTTCCAAGTGACCCTACAGAGGGTCACGACCCGGAGGTGCAGTGGGCTGCCAAGGTCTGAATTAATTTTTAAATTAATAATATTATAACATGTTTTAATTTATTTAAAAATGTGTTTTTTCATTTAAAAAAAAATAAATAATTATATATATATATATATATATATATATATATATATATGGGGTCAATACCCTAGTGTTGAAAAAACCGTGATTTAACCCACCAGGGCCGGCCCGTGGCATAGGCAGTATAGCTAAATGCTAGGGGGTGGCAAAAATAAAATTATGAATTACACAATCAAAGCGCTGATATTAGTAAACTTAACTTGATAGTATTATTAATATTTAGTTAGTCTAGTTTTAATTAAAATAAAATAAAATAGTTTTACTCCCAAATTGATTGACAGTTGTCTGAAGCGTGACCCAGGGCAGCTGGACCAGATGTTTACTGTTTACTGCTGCAGCAGTGACGTCATGTCTAAACAACCAAACTAATGATCTGGTGTCCAGGGAAGAAAAACACAGAAAGAAGAGGAGGAAAATGTGGAAAAGCCAGAGGTAAGTCAGTGTTTGACTATCATGGATTAATGAATTGTCATGTTTTATCAAACAAGTTAGCAGAGCGACTATGCTAAGACATGTTAGCAGCTAGTGCTAAACAGAAACAGATAAAATACTAGCTTAACAAAAACATTGGTTGCATGGCAACAGCAGTCTATTTTACTTTACACAATTCACAAGCACAATTGAAGATTTACACATGATACTTCATGATAAATACACACAGATGTAACCACATAAAAGTTACTGTTATTTGATGTGTTAAGTATTCAGCATTTATAAATACATATTTAAGTTTTCAGTAAATCATTAACAAAGTATAAACTTTCTATGTCAATGTGTAAGTAGACAAATGTGGTGGGGCTATGTCCTTATTTTATTTATATGTTTGTGTCAATTTTTAGGATTCTAATTATTTTTTTATGACACTTTACAGCAGTTGACAGACACTTGAGGGTAAAATCCGCTAGGTGGCAGTGTGACTGTGTGGTTACCGTGTTTTCCATGTGCACTGTGGAGGGAGGTTGAGTGATAGTCAGCTCTCTTTAACACTAAGGAAAACAAAAAGATCAAAACATGGGATTTTTGACGTGATGTCTGTCCAGTTTGTATGTGTTTGTAACACCACGGCCCAACTTGAAGGACCAGAGAGGAAGACAGAGGACGCTGAGAACAACTCAGAGTTTATTTTAACTGTCCATTGGTTCAGCAGGTCAAACAGGTTGTTAACCTGGACAAAGGAAGAAGAGGGAAAGTTACAATCAAAGCATAATTAACAATTTTCTCATGCTGGGATTTTATATCTGCATTTAAATGAAAGAATCTAAATTTACTGTTATTTTTAGTTAACTTGATCCATTTTCCTGATTTAAACTAAATGCTTTTGTAATATTAAACAGTATGCTCAAATTATACTCACCTAATAAACCAATACACAACTAAAAATCAAACCTAAAATGTACTTAATTTATAAATAGTTATTATAAATCCTTAGTTTGAAATGTATTTAAACTTGGAAATACTTGTAATCTCAATTACATTTTCCTCAAATTGCATTTATTTATTTATTTAATGTATTTACTTACTTATTCATTGTTAATTTATTAATTAAATTGTAAACACATATTTTACTAAGTGTTAAGTATTAATATCCATCACTTTAAACCAACCATTATAATTTTCAATTTATGACATCACCTGGAACTTTTTCTTTATCTTTAACTAAAGACTTACTTTTGATCATTTTACTTTAGTTATTTAACCAAATAGTTCTTTTATTAACTTAAACACTACTCAAATCAAATATTCTACTAAGAAAGGATGACGTCTCACTGATCAGACCATTCCATCTGCTGCACAGTTAGTGCATTGCACACGCCTGCCTGTCAAACACGCGCTGACCTGTCTGTCAAACTCACGCCTACCCAGAGTATTTTATCCTTAACGTACATTACCCAATGATTAACATACCGTCTCTGCTCCTCTCTCATACACTGCACTCTAATGTCAGCTGGATGGCTCTGCTCACGCTGTGCGCCCTGCTGCTCTGAGGT
The DNA here is from genome assembly GCF_900634775.1 of Gouania willdenowi. NCBI lineage: Eukaryota > Metazoa > Chordata > Actinopteri > Blenniiformes > Gobiesocidae > Gouania > Gouania willdenowi. The sequence goes on along the minus strand of NC_041049.1, from coordinate 36,642,303 downwards.
GATGTCCTCTGCCCATTACGCAGCTGATCCAACCCCACCTGATGGTGCACCGCCCTTTTAAGGCCCTGCCCCATGCAACTAGACAGCCCAGCAAAAGAAAATGTTTTTCTGTAAAAGAAAGAAAATAAGAAAGTCAATATTTTTAATTCTTTTTTGGATGGTTTGGACTTCACAGTGTACTTGTCATGATAGCCTGGACTGTGGGAGGAGTCTCAGTGTGAAGGAGGAGCCTGTGCTGAATTCTACCAACACGAGGACCTGTGGCTGTGGAGTTGACAATCGTTTCAGATTCTCAGTGCTTCAGTAGGACTTGGATTTCATGTCACCTACACCAGTAAGATCTTTCCAACACTTGTGACTCAGAAACCCACTCCTAAAACGGATTTATTTTCAACATTTTTTTTGGACTGAGTTAAAGTTGTGCACAACAAAAAGGGACTAAAGCTACAGCGTATTTTTTATTTTGGCCAGTTTTTATTTTATTTTTTTGTTTTGGGGAATAAATTGTGGTATTGTTAATGCAAAAACCTGTGAAAATTGTTAAAATAATAATTTTGGTATAACAACCTAAGCAGTTTGTGTCTGTGCATTATTCTCTGTGTGAAGTCTTTCATTTTCTACAGCCAAAGACTCATTTGTTTATTTTTTTTATTTTTTTATTTTTTGTCTCTACCCCGAACCAGGACATCATTTAATGAAAGTGGTGATTCCAGACCTTTAGTTTAAATTCTGACAAAATTTGTTTAGAACCAGTTACACATACATGATAAAACACGTGAAAATTGTGGATATGTGGATATTTTTGAGACAAAACTCTCCCATAGAATGGATGGAGCTTTTTTAGCTTGTGTTGGTTCAAACTGTTTTATAAATCACCATCAAAAAGTCACTATTTTAATAAATAGTTTCTTTGTTCAATACCTCTGTGAACTGCAATTCATTAAATTAATGTGTGTTCATTTCTACAATTTCAGTAATGTTATGTTAAATCTGGACGTTTTGCATCTTTTCACAAAATAGTAAAATATTTTAGTCATAAGTATTTAGATTAAAAAGAATACTTGATGAGCCAACCCACCACTATCTATCTATCATTTATTTGTATCTTGTTTTTGTGCAAAGCCTTATTTATTTATTTATTTATTTATTTATTTATTTATTTATTTATTTTTAAACTGTCACTAAGATATTTAAATTGGCTTTTATTTACTTGTCTGTGTTCTTATATGTGTATGTGAAACCCTTTCATCAAAATTAAATAAAATGTCAAAAAAGTAATTTTGCTCATGTTTTCTCCTTCTATAAAGCCTCTTTGTGGATATATTAAAGACCACTATGCAAGTGTTAGAAATTATCCTGATAATAATAAGATAACAATAATGTAAAAATCAATTACTTGGAATAAAAAAAAACTGCATATAAGGGGGCACTATAAGAAAATCTGGCCTAGGGCACCAGAGAGGTTAGGGCCAGCACTGTAACCCACCATGGAGGAGCAGTGGGCTTCCTCTCTCCTTCCTCTCTGTAGATTCTTCTGAAAAGCACTTAAAGACTTACTTTTATAAGAAAGGGTCCGAGCCTTACCAACTCAGTCTGAGCTGCCATATTGATGGTATTTTCTTATATTTCAATGTGTCTTTGTGGTGATTGACAATAAACTGGACTGGGGGAGGAACACTGACTCCCTCTACAGGAAGGACCAAAGCCGCCTCTATTTTCTGAGATGGCTGAGGTCCTTCAACATCTGCAGGAAAATGCTGAGGATGTTTTATGAATCAGTGGTGGCGAGTGTGATCCTCTACACTGTTGTTTGCTGGGGGAGCAGACTGAGGGTCACAGACGCCAACAGATATCCACAGGGCCAGTGACGTTGCGCATCCCTAATATATATCACATCACCCCAATCCTTGCTTCTTTGCATTGGCTCCCTGTTAAATTTAGAATTGATTTTAAAATTTTATTGTTTGTTTTTAAAGCTTGGAATGGACTGGCCCCTCAGTATATCACAGACCTCATCCAAATTTACCGACCCCCGCGCGCTTTGAGGTCTGAGGGCCAGCTCCAGCTCGTGGTTCCGAAGGCGAAGCGTAAAACTAAAGTGGACAGAGCGTTTTCCGTTGTCGGCCCTAAGCTGTGGAACGCTCTGCCCCTCCACATCCGTACGGCCCCCACCGTGGAGTGTTTTAAATCTCGTCTCAAAACTCACTTTTATTCTCTGGCTTTTAGCACCGCGTAAGTTGTGTGGTCCTTTGTCTTTTATTTTATGTTTTTGAGTTTTATTCTTATTTATAGTTTTTAATGTGTTTTTATTTATATTTATTCTTTTAAACTGTTTTATTTTTATTTATTGTTTTATACTCATTTAGTGGCAGAGCTCATTTGTATTGTTTTGGTTTTATTGTTGTGGTCGCATGTTCAGCACTTTGGAAACGTTTTGTTGTTTAAATGTGCTATATAAATAAAGTGGATTGGATATGGGGAGAATTTGGATGTCGGATCCCAGGTGTCTGAGCAGGGCTCCCACTCCTCGGATCACAGTTCGGGGGCCGAGGTGGAAGACAACTCCATGCGCGCTGTCATGCGCCTGGCTCTACAGTGGCTGCACACAGTTGTCCCACAGCAGGCAGAGGCAGCATCTGCAAGCGCCTTCTTCAGGCGCAGGCCTGCCCCCACAGCTTTCGCTATTCCTCATTCAGAGGATTATCTGAGAGAGTTGCAGTCCTGTTGGAGGGACAGTAAGGCTTGCTCCCGTCTCTCTGCAGATGGGCGGACCCTGGCAGCCATGCATGATGCAGCGGGGGCCGGCCTGGATCGCACTCCGCCCATTGAGCCTGCCATCGCTTCTCTTATTGTGCCCCCAGATGAAGCACTTCGAAGGGATGCTAGGTGTCCTCGACCCCAGTGTCGAATAACCGATGACCTTCTCACGAGGGCTTATGATGCTGGAGCACGTGCTGGTCGCATGGGAAACTCCCTATCACACCTCATGTTGGCCCTCTCAGCCTCACTGCAGGAGGGCGGTGTACATGCCGATGCGGTCACCTTCTGTGATGCGTCATTGGAGGCTTTTGGGCTCATGTCCAGAGAGCTTGGGCGAATAATGTCCATCTTAGTCCAAGCTCGTCGTCAGGTTTGGCTGTCTCAGTCAAACTTAACGGAGGCAGCCAGGAGAATGCTGCGCAGCCTCCCGGTCGAACCAGGGGAGATATTTGGTCCAGCAGCCCAGGAAGCGCTGGAACGGACCATCCAGGCGGGGCAGACCAGACAGCAGCTTGCCGGGCTTAGCCGGATGCCTCCTCCTGATAGACCCCCGGCCGGCAGGCTGAGGGGCCCCCCGGTGGTTTTTCGCAGCCACATGCCGTCGACAACTCACTCCACTGGTCGTCGTGATGCCCAGCGTCCCGCACGGAGACCAGTCCGGGATTTTCGGGGCTCTGCTCGCCTGCCCCCCAGACAATTTCGAGCTCCAGAGCCCTTCCGCCCTCCCACTAGGGCCCCGAGGGGCCGAGGGGGCAGAGATTGAAGCTTTGGGGCCGGCGGTTGGACTTTTTTCGCATCAGCAGCTCCAACAGTGGGCTACTCATGCTTCAAACCCGTGGGTGGTCGCCACCCTAACCTACGGGTACAAACTTCAATTCCGCCGTCGGCCCCCCACATCCGGCCGGGTCAGAATGACATCCATCAGCGACCCGGCAAAGGTTCTCGCATTAGACCGGGAGCTGTCTGCCCTCCTGGCCAAGGGCGCCATCGAGCCTGTAGACCCTGGGTCAGACCACCGGGGGTTCTACTCAACGTACTTTTTAGTGAAAAAAAAGACAGGCGGATTCCGCCCAATCCTAGACCTCAGAGGGTTGAACAAATTTCTGAAGGTCATACCTTTTCACATGCTGACCACAGCAGATGTCCTCAGAACGGTGGCTCATGGGGACTGGTTCACATCAATAGACCTCAAGGACGCGTACTTTCACGTCCCAATTGCTCAGCAACACAGGCAGTTTCTGCGCTTTGCATACCGCGGCCGCCGCTGGCAGTTCAGGGTGCTGCCCTTCGGCCTCTCTCTCTCCCCAAGGGTCTTCACAAGGTGTGTGTCTGCAGGCCTAGCACCTCTACAGTCTCGGGGCTTGAAGGTTCTTCCATACCTGGACGACTGGCTGATCTGTGCTCCATCCCGGGTCCAGGCGTCACAAGACACAGAGCGTCTCCTGTCCCATGTGGCTCGACTTGGACTCAAGGTGAATGTGGAAAAAAGTTGCCTGGTGCCATCCCGGGTCACAACTTTCATTGGGGTTTTAATGAACAGTATAACTATGACGGCAAAACCCTCCCCCCACCGTGTGGACAGTATTTTTCGCCAGCTCGCCTTATTCAGGGAGGGCCGCTGGCTGACCTATGTTTCTTTCCTCCGTCTTTTGGGCAAGCTAACGTCAGTCTCGGGGGTAGTTCCTCTGGGCTTGCTGTCGCTGCGCCCACTGCAGAGGTGGCTGAACAGCTTTCACTTGGATGCCAAGCGGCACAGGAGCAGGAGGCTCAAGGTCTCGCAACAGTGTCTTTGCGCCCTGGCTCCGTGGAGGGACAGGGCTTACTTGCTCAGAGGCGTTCCTATAGGCTCCGTTCCATCTCGCAGGGAGCCCGTTACCACAGACGCATGCCCTTCAGGATGGGGTGCGGTGTGGCAGAGCAGGACGGCCCAGGGGCGTTGGCCTGTGGAAGACCAAGGTGCTCACACCAATGTGTTGGAGCTGCGTGCGGTTCACCTAGCTCTCAAGCACTTCCTGCCGCATCTGAGGGACAAGCATGTCCTTGTGCGGTCAGACAACACGTCTACAGTGTATCACATAAACCATCAGGGCGGTACCAAGTCTGCACGGCTGCTGGAAGTGGCAAGGGAGCTCCTCACATGGGCAGCCCCCCGCTTGATCAGTATACGAGCAATGCATATACCGGGAGAGCAGAACCACTTGGCGGACTTCCTCTCCCGTCGGAAACCTCCGTCAGGGGAGTGGCACCTCCACCCGGAGGTAACGAACATTATATGGAGCATATTCGGCAGGGCAGAGGTGGACCTCTTTGCTTCGGAGCAGTCGACCCACTGCCCTCTGTGGTTCTCCTTAGCCGAGACAACCAGTCCTCTTGGCCAGGACGCATTGGCTCATCCTTGGCCGGAGGGCCTCCTGTATGCCTTCCCTCCATTTCCTCTGATTCAGCTGGTACTCCACAGGGTCCTTCAGGAGGGCCACAGGATCCTGCTTGTAGCTGCCTTCTGGCCAGGAAGGAGCTGGTTCCCGCTGCTGCACAGCCTTTGTCGCGGCGCACCGTGGCACCTTCCCGACAGGAGGGATCTCCTGTCCCAACTGGCCGGGCGGATTTGGCACCCCAATCCGCAACTCCTTCAACTGTGCGTTTGGCCACTGGGGGGCCCGAGACGCTCCTGAGCGTCTGTGCTGACCCAGTTAGATATACTATAATGAATGCAAGAGCGCCGTCTACTCGCCTCCAGTATGAGAACAGATGGAGACTGTTTTCCGACTGGTGTACAAGGCGGGAGGTGGACCCTGTGCACTGCCCTGTGCCAGCTATTCTGGACTTTCTCCAGTCCCTTCTGGACAAAGGGCTTTCTCATTCAACGCTGAGAGTCTATGTCGCAGCAATATCTTGCAGACATGTAATGGTCGACAATGGCACGATTGGTAGCCACAAGCTGGTGTCCCCTTTTTTGAGAGGAGCTTGGAGGTTGCAACCTCCGAGAGCCACAAGGACTCCAGCATGGGATCTTCCATGGCATTGCGACTTCCACCGTTTGAGCCCTTGGCACGAACAGCGCTGAAGTGGGTTACCCTTAAGACTGCGTTCCTTCTGGCCATTTCCTCCGCAAAGCGTGTCAGTGAGCTGCACGCCCTGTCAATCAGCGACACATGTCTGAGGTGGAATTCGGACGGCTCGGGAGTCACTCTCTGGCCGAACACAGCTTTTCTCCCTAAAGTGCTGTCCGGCGCTCACCTTAACCAGCCCATTCGGCTGGCATGGTTCAACCCTTCTTCCGTGGAGCCAGAGGTTCAGTCTGACTTGTTGTGCCCAGTGCGCGCCCTGGAAGCCTACATTGCAGCTACTGTAGGTTTTCGGGGGTCTGATCAGCTCTTTCTTTGTTATGGTGGCCCTAACAGGGGTGGTGCTGTCTCCAAGCAGCGCCTGTCCAACTGGATTGTCGATGTGATTGCCCATGCATATCGGGCAAGTAACCGTCTCATCCCATCTGGTGTGCGGTGCCACTCTACCAGGAGTGTTGCTACGTCATGGGCTTCCCTGAGGGGAGTGCCCCTGGAGGACATCTGTGCTGCGGCCTCATGGGCGTCGCCTGGCACTTTCTCCAGATTCTACAGGGTGAATGTAGCCACACCCCATCCATTGGCTGTGGTTCTTCGGCCAGAGTCCTCTGACCCTACACACTGAAGGGTGGTAAGCAGGATTCTTTGTGACTTTTCTGGTATAAGTCATTCAGTGCTTAAAGCACCGCCTCTGGCGGTCAGCAGGGATGAAATAGAACGAAGAGTTACGAATGTAACTATGGTTCTATGAATCCCGAATGACCGCCAGTGCTCTTTGTCACTCAGAATCCTCGTGTGCTCGCGAGAAGATTCTGTAGGAAAGTACCCTGGAGTGACACCGGAAGATATAAACTTCCTCTGGGTCATCCAGGGGTCACTGGTGACATTGTTGGTATACATACTCGCACTGCGCATGCGCGAAGGGGAATATTCAGTGCTTAAAGCACCGCCTCTGGCGGTCATTCGGGATTCATAGAACCATAGTTACATTCGTAACTCTTCGTTCTATGAACAGCAAAGATACTGCGCAGAACCCTCAAGCTCCCAGGCCTCTGGTAGAGGACCCGAGCTTGGAGGAAAAAAGACAGACCAGCCGCGGAGGGTGAGGAAGAGATTTTTATATATATATAGTTTACTTACTTACTTACATGGCAACAAAAGTGTTTTCTCTTTTATCTAAAAGCTGTTCCAGTTGCATCCAGGGGGTTAATAACCTTGAAGAAAGTAATACAAAATTATCCAAGAAATGTTTTCTAATTTTTGTGGCATTTAGCAAAATGAAATGATTTTGCTAATCCTAATTGACCTGAAACGGGAGAGGTTTAGTCTGATTTAACTTCCTTTTTCAGCTGCTGGTGCCTATCTTCATCTTTCTTCAGGCTCTAGACCTGGGGGACTAAATATATTAATAATAAAAATACATTAAAATAATTAATAAATAGATATATGAATAAAAGTGTCTGAAATGACTAAATAAATACAATGAGTGTGTTGGTGAAGAAAAAGAAGAGGAGAAATAAATGATTGAGAGACAGTGTGAACCTAATGTTTGTGCTGATTATTGTTAACTGACTGCAGAGTGTCAGTGGTTCAGTGGTTCAATGAGGACGTGAACCAGTTTCCACTGAGGATCCAGTAACACTAACTGCTCTGATCATAACCAACTCCCCTTTGATTATTAAAGCTTTTCATTTTAATCCAATTTCCTTTGCAGTGAGTTTCTGTTTGACCGTTTGTGTAGTACTTTGCACCTTCTACATTTCTTAGTGGAGTTTCTAGGTGTAATTTTTAGTTGTTTTTTTTTCCTACAAAGTATTGTCATTGTTTCCACTAATTTGGTTTATTGCTCCATTTGGTAAATTAATAACTACATTGTTTGGTTTTTACACCATTCTAACTGGTCTTGTTACTCCTACTTGACTCTGAGAACAAATGAGTCGTTACAAGGTTAACATTTAATTGTTTGGTTCCCCGTATTGTAACAGTCGTAATTGTGGAGTGGCCCTTTAAGACTATTTTGGTTGTCCACTAAGAATGATGTCATCAGACCACACCCAACAGATTGGGATGTGCCCTCATGGACGATGGACAGACGTTTTAGAGCATGCTCTGCTCCTGTTTTCCCCAACTTCACTGTGACGCCCGGGTTGTGTAGCTTCTGCTTATTTCATGTGTGTTAAGGCAGCAGCCGTCCAACCGGGCTTTAAATGGTTGATGAGTGTCCGGTAATAAACGAACCAGCACTGTGGAAACCCCCAGTACCAGTGTATTCGTGAGTTCTTCATCACCGCTTTATTTCACATAATTACTGAGCTAGACTTAACCTTCACGCACAACCCGTCCTCGTTACAAATGGCGCCCGAACAACTCTTCCTTGGACCTGTTCTTCCTCGACCGATGACTTCAAGTTGTTAAGAACAATATTCCAGCGCAAACCCGAGGGGTGGAATCAAGCTTGGAGCTTCCGTCGTCCTGCACGTGGAGCTGCATGATAGCTTAGCCAAGGCTGTGAATCACCGCTGGAACACGCACACCCGACCGGCCGACGACGGGAAATACCGGTACTTTCTGTTGGAGCTTTCTGCCACGCTGAGACCGTATAGCAACCTCATCACAGTCAGCCCTTCGGATCATTGCTGTTTAACCGGGGTTTCAAGCGAACGGAGCGACAGCTCGGATTCAGCCTCTCTCTCCTCTCCACCGCAGCGCTGCTGCACTCGCCCCCCCGGATCCACCGTGTCAGCTGCACCGTTCTCTCTGGTATGGCCTTGTTCACTGGAGAAGGTGCCTGATGTTAAGCCTCTTTTTTTGCATTTGAAGACAAAAATAAAGAAAACGGAAGAAGTAAAAGAACTGAGGTAAATATAAAAAAAAAAAAAAAAAAAAAAAAAAAAAAGGGGATTTCATACTGTACTTGTCTTGCAGTGCTTGTTTTTGTGTTTCTTTATTTCTGCATATGATTTAGCTGAATTCATAATGTGGGACACTTTCATGTATGCCAGATGTTCCAATATTTTTCTGTAATTTACCCTGTTTGGTTAAAAGGTTTTAAGCGCTTTTACATGTATGGAAGCACTTCAATATCAGTCTGTCTCTCAGTAGTGTACGGCTGGGGACAGCCTTTTTTTCACCAGGGGGGTAATGTAACAGTCGTAATTGTGGAGTGGCCCTTTAAGACTATTTTGGTTGTCCACTAAGAATGATGTCATCAGACCGCACCCAACAGATTGGGATGCGCCCTCATGGACGATGGACAGACGTTTTAGAGCATGCTCTGCTCCTGTTTTCCCCAACTTCACTGTGACGCGCGGGTTGTGTAGCTTCTGCTTATTTCATGTGTGTTAAGGCAGCAGCCGTCCAACCGGGCTTTATATGGTTGATGAGTGTCCGGTAATAAACGAACCAGCACTGTGGAAACCCCCAGTACCAGTGTATTCGTGAGTTCTTCATCACCGCTTTATTTCACATAATTACTGAGCTAGACTTAGCCTTCACGCACAACCCGTCCTCGTTACAGTATGTTGCACAGTTTGGTGGTTTATTAAAATGAAGGTGTGAAAAGTCAAACAGGAGTATTATCTCCAAGTCCTTTTTAGAGACAGGTACATTCATTGTACCGTACAATGCAAAATTGTGTTGAAATGAATGACCAAAGGAAACCCTACACATGATCATTTTAATTCACACACCCAGTTCAAACAAGAAAAAAACATTACAGCAGACATCTGATCTCAACTGTCTGCATGCTTCAAACTGTAGGCTCAGTGTAAACTAATAATAAACTAGAATATTAGCATTTCCTGAAGTTCAAGTGAGGATGCAGAGCTGAAACACACCCCTATTTGGCTACTGGGCAAAAAAAAGAACACCATCCACCAATCAGGAGCCAGCAGATGGAATGTCAGTGTGAATTTCATTGTGATATCATCACACACTCTGCTGATGACGTCATCAGGAGCTGGTCACACATCAAAGGACTCAGCAGCAGATTGAGTATTCTTTAATGAGGGAAACCCTTCTGAGAGAGACACTATAACCTACAAACTCCTTAGACTCAGTGAATTTACTTTATCTCTGTCACTCTGACAACAGTTATATTTTTGATCTAATGATGGAAGTGCATCAGTTCAATGTAAAGAGTCTGGAACAAACATGCTTGGAAGCTCTGAAGGATCGTCTCTGCCCAAAAAAATGCATCGGGCTGTGGCAGTTTACTAGAGTCTGGTATATTCCCATTTTGTTTCAACTGAAGAATGAGGCCTTTCACTTAATCTGTGAGAATTTTGAGGAGGTTTCACTCTGTGAAGAGTTTTTGCAGCTTGAGGTGCAGGAGCTGGCTGATATCCTGGGTCAGGATGACCTTACTGTGACCCAGGAGAGCACAGTTTATCACAGTGTTTTAAGATGGATAAACCACATGCCTGAGGAACGACAGGGAGCCATTTCTACTCTGTTACCAAAGGTACGACTGGGGCTGATGGACAAAACTTACATCACAGACAATGTGCTTAACAATGATGTGGTAAAAACAAACCCTGAGTCCCACCTCTTGGTCTCTGATACCCTTAAAGTCATGTCTCAACCTTCGTTACTCTGCTCTGAGTCTGGAATCAACAACACCTTGTTTTGCCGTCGCTTGCCAAACGCCGTCTTACTGATGTTTAGAGTATATTCTAAGACCATAGATGCCTTTGACTACAGAACTAACAGCTGGATCACAGTTCACACTCATCCCAGTCTGGAGAATCCCATGACTCACTTAGACCTCTACAGCACTGTCTTCCTTAGTAGATGCTTCTACATTGTGGGTGGTGGTTTAAGAAGGACAAACCCCTCTAACAAAATGTGGAGGTTTAACCTAGTCACACACACTTGGCAGGAGATGTCACCAATGAAAGAGCCACGGTACTTAATGAGTGCTAACGTGCTAAAGGGATGCATCTACGCTATGGGGGGCTACAGGGATGATGATGGTACCTTACTCAGAACTGCTGAACGCTACCAGCCCAACATCAACCAGTGGACGTTCATTGCATCAATGAATGAAGAGAGGAGAAACGCCAGCTGCACCACACTGAACAACAAGATTTACATATGTGGAGGACAGAGTTATAGAATACTGAATACTGCTGAGTATTACAACCCAGACACCAACCAGTGGACACTGATCACTCCTATGGGAACACCTCGGTATGACCTTGGGGTCGTTGCATATATGGGCCACATTTTTGCAGTTGGAGGCAGAGATGGGTCCAGAGATCTGAGGTCTGCTGAGGCTTATGACCCAGTGACCAACACCTGGTACAATGTCCCTGAAATGGTCCACACACACAGTTGCTTTGACATTGCAGTGATGAACAAGCAGATTTTTGTTGTTTCTTGTAGGAGAGGAAATAAAATTGTTGAGTGCTATGACCACACTACAAATACTTGGTCTGTGGTATTTTCTGGAAAGGACCACTTCTATGATGAGTGGGTGAGTTGCTGTGGGATTTCTAGACTTCCCAACATGGCTGAGTACTGTTCCCCTCATAAACCCATCATACCCAGAACACAGATCTAAAAAAAGTCTAAACTAGATACTGAGATGGAGCAAATGTTATTTTCCATGATCCTAACTGGGAGTGTAACCTGCTCTGACCAGGTCTGTGTGTATCAATAAAAGTGTTTAAAGACATTAGAAGAACTAATGTGTGAATAAATGGATCAGTTCATGTCCCAGCTCAGATGGGATGGTTTTAATCAGCCTGGAACAACCTGAGTTGATGATGATCTAGAAAAAAAATACTACATTTTAGTGGCGACAACATATAGCAGACGTGTAGATGTACTGAATTTAATTATAATTAATGCAGTGGTTAGCACATTTTTATTTTAAATATCAAGACAAAACAATATAATTCTGTGACACAACAAACCATTGAAAAAATATAACCTTATTTAACATTTAGAATAATGCACTATAATACAATATAACACCTACAGACCAGGTTAGGTGTTCAGCCTAAGTTACCATGGTGATTTAGCCTGGTAAGAAGTTATCCAGCGTCTGAGTACAGCACACATTGATTAAATACAGGAAGTTAGAGAGAGAGAGAGAAGAGGAAATCCAGCTTCAGAGGACAGGGTCTTTGTGTATTCTTCTTATTTTGTGTTTAATGAGTGATTCATGTTTTTTTGGTGTATTTTCTCGATTTTCTTGCGTATTTGTGGACATTTTGCGAAAATTTACAATAGATTTGTGGACTTTTGTTGTCCTTTTGTTCAGTTTTGCTATTATTTTGTGTGTTGTTCCTTCATTTTGAGCGTTTACTTCAGGGTGTGGCCAATACTAGACTGAGTATTGTGTATCCCACGTCTGGTCCAAACCTAAAGCTAATAAATGATTGATAATCAGGAAATGTCCAAATGAAGCTCTGTGATGATGGGCTTTTATTGTTAGACACGTTGTCCTAACCAACAGGACAGAGGAGTTCATCTGTTGACCAATATCATAGTTAATGTTGTTGTGGACTGTCCCAGAAAAGCTGCTGCTCTCTATTTGATCTTAAAACAAAGCCTTTGCTGCAAATTAGGGTAAATAAAATATAAGAAAAAACACTACATTTGAGGAGAATTCTTAAAACAAGAGACATTATCTGTTCATGCAGCAAGTTAAATTTACTTAACAAGAAATCTTGAAAAAAGATGTTAAATCTTAAAAGAAGGTTCTGATAAGTATTCTAAAGCGTTAAAATAAGCAGAAATGGATGATTATTAGATTAAATTACTTTAAAATTAAAAACTTCCTACAGCACAATAATAGGTGAAATATACTGATTATAAGTAAATAATCAAACAAACAAAACGATAAAATACGTTGACATTGTTATTTAGATTTTAACACGGATTTGTTTGAGATGGTGAACTTAGTTTTAAATTCATGAACTGTGAAAATGAATTATTTAAATGACTTTGTTCTAAACTGAACTTTGAAGTAGTTCTTGTTTAGTGTGAACATGCACAACAATGTCAGTACATGAAGAACACATTACAGTGAGTGGTAAAGGCCTAACATAACAATTCTCACCTTAAGGATATGAAGCAATGCCTCACTGGCATTTCTGAGCCGCTTTGGTGGTGGAGTTGGTGAGGGGAACAATGATGGGAGTGCACTGAAGAGGGCGATGGTGAAATCCACTATGGAACAAAAATGGCCTTTTATGGAATAGTTTGAACATGGCTGCCATAACAATGGATTTGGTATATAAAACAGTAACTTACCTCCACACAGATCCAAGGTAAAAGGAGGTTTCAGGACCTTCTTCCACATTCCATAAAACTGCACCTTAGCACAAAAGTCTGCCCATCTTCCCTTCATTTCCTCCATGTATTTGTGGTTGGTGCCACCAATGATGCGATGCAGCTCATCCATTGCCTAGGACACAATTCTGTTCAGTTATTACCACTGAGCAGGCTTAATACAGGGCAGACTGCACAGACAGAAGCACACAGTACCAAGGACGGAAGCAAAAAAGCTGACATTTCCAGTGTCTTTGAAGCAGGGGTATGCATCAAAGAGTTTCATAGGTCAGTCTTCTTCCTTTGTAATATCTGCATCAATGAAAGCCCGTCTAGCCTTGAACTCAAGGTCCAAAATTTGGGCAAAATCGCCTTGGTTGGGTTTTGTGTTGGGATTCTTGTACATTTTGCTCAATGTTTTGTAGTGACTCACCTGCATCCTCAGACATTAAAACAAGACAGTGACTCAAAGATGTTTCCATGGAAACACTATTACACTAGCATCAGAGAAGAGAAATCATAGTTAGTGGCATGTGTATGACTAAAATATAATGCACAATTATATTAGAAAGTCATTTCTTACTTCCCCCACTAGGTTTGACAAAACCAGAAAACAGTGATCATAAAGAGCGTAAGGTACACCTATCAGAGGTCAAACTTCACTTCACCTAAAGTCTAAAAAGCAATAACAGTTGCTTGGTGCGGCGTCTGCAGTGATGCAGAGTCTGCACCAGTCCGTCATTGTGAAAAGGGAGCTGAGCCGAAAAGCAAAGCTCTCGATTTACTGGTCGGTCTACGTTCCAACCCTCACTTATGGTCATGAACTTTGGGTCATGACCGAAAGAACAAGATCACGGGTACAAGCGGCCGAAATGAGTTTCCTCCGAAGGGTGGCTGGGCTCTCCCTTAGAGATAGGGTGAGAAGCTCAGTCATTCGGGAGGGGCTCAAAGTAGAGTCGCTGCTCCTCCGCATCGAGAAGAGCCAGATGAGGTGGCTCGGGCACCTAATTAGGATGCCCCCTGAACGCCAGGCGTTCAGGGCACGTCCCTCCGGAAGGAGGCCCCGGGGAAGACCCAGGACACGCTGGAGAGACTATGTCTCTCGGCTGGCCTGGGAACGTCTCGGGGTCCCCCCGGAAGAGCTGGAGGAAGTGGCCGGGGAGAGGGAAGTCTGGGCCTCCCTACTGAGGATGCTGCTCCCGCGACCCGGAAACGGCTAAGCGGGAGAAGATGGATGGATGGATGGAGAAGAGCTGTGTTTTCTTATTGGACTTTCAGATTGTTTTTAGGAATGGTCAATTACCTATTCCATTTGATCATCTCAATGTTTTACTTAGGAAATTATAAAAATGTGTTTGATATTGATCATGTGGAATATGACTGTCAGCTGATTTAAGTCAGAAAAAGTGTGTTCAGTAACTTCCAAAACAGTGGAGACGCTTTTCCTGGGGAAAATAATGAAATCATTTGTAAACACATAAGCAAAATAACAGGAAAACACAGGTCAATATCCAACATTGTGTGTATTACAATGTACTCTGGCACATGAGACAGAATTGTTCCCACTTTTAGCACAAACCTCCATTTAAACTGTCCTCGCTGAGGTCATCATTGCTCTCAATAATTATGGTTGAACTGCTTGTGTCACCACTTCTGTCACCATCAGTGTCATTGTCTGTGTTGTTTGAGCAGAAGAAACTCTTCTTTAACACCCATCGTTGTGGCGTGGAGCCCTGCCTCTTCCTCAGGGACCTCATATTTTGGAGTCACTTGTACATTTTGGTGTAGATGGTCAACTATGGTGAAATATTATTAATAATAATAACAATAATAAGTGGTTTTTCTTGTTGCTGTCCCACCCAAAGTTTAGGTTAATAAAAGAAAAAAAGTTACAAGTTTTGGCTTCTTGGTCACTGGTATTTTTACACTATTAAAATTGTGGGAGATTTAAAAAAAAGAAGACAATTAAGAGCATTAATAATATGAGACAATGTTCATAGTATTAATGCCATTAGTTATTCCAATGTGTGTTTATCTTTTGACTGATGAAATCAATCTCAGTTACAGGAAAAAGAACCTTCAGGTCATCACGACTAAGGCTTTTCAAAGCCTCCTCATCAATACTGGCAGCTGCAGACATTGATAAAACAAATATTAGTTTATATGTGAGACACATTCCAGCTCCCATTGTTGACATTTATTTATAGTCTAAAAAAGAATATTTGCAACTATCAGATAATATTTTTTATTCTAATTATTAATATGCATGAAATTCACCTACTGCAATGTGGATTTTCAGAATAAAAACTTGCCAAATGATTCTTAGTTGAAAGGGAAATTAAACCTAAGCCCTTTAAGAAGGATTTCTAAATAACAATGTAACTGGTTATAGAAAAATGGACCAATTGACCACATTATCAACAAAACTATCACTTATGTTGCTGCTTCTGACAAAAAAACACTATCAAAATACAATTTTTTTCATTAAAATCATTTAAACTATTTTAAAGTTATTTATCAATAAAACAAACCAATTCACCTACTTAAAATCATCAGCCTAAATGGAAAAAAGGAATAAAAGATCATTTAAGACAAGGTCATTTTCAAATATTTTTTTAAAATTGTATTTAAGCAATTTATCAAACTGGTTCCAAGTACAATGAACATCAAACAAAAGATCTGACATGTTCTTATAGTCACACAGTCTTTTAACTATAGTGTTGTTTGCATGGGTTTTTTCCGGGTACTCCGGCTTCCTCCCACAATCCAAAAACATGACTATAAGATTGAATGGAGTCTCTTGAGAGTGAGTGGTTGTCTGTGTCTGTGTTGCCCTGTGATGGACTGGCGCCCTGTCCAGGGTGTACCCCCACCCAGCGCCCAATGATAGCCAGAGATTGGCACAGGCAGACCCCCGCGACCCTGTCAAACAGGAATAAGTGGGTCTGAAAATGAATGAAATGAATGAACTATAGTGTAGCATTAGCATTAGCATCACTTGCTACATAACAAGGCAGCATATCAGTCTCATGATTTCTATTTGTTATTGATGTAGGGAACTAAACCCCCAAGTTGATCTGTGACTTAGAACATTTGGCTTCACCAGTCAGTGAAGTCGGGGAGTCTGTTGCCTACTGTGAAATGCAAATGTGCCCCAAGGGGGATCTTCCCCCTCTTCCTGCCCGAACAAAAGGACAAGAGAATCCAAGGACAGTTTGTCTCCTGTATCACCTCTCCGCTACATTACGATCAAAAGAAGAACATCCCTCTTCTTCCCCCTTTTCAAACAGATACTTTTGGGAGGCTGTAAGATCAAAGAACTGTCCCAATGCCCCTTTGACCCCCTGTGGTGAAATGTCACAGAAGGACACTTTCCAGGCCCCTTCTCTGAGATGTCTCCCAGTGAAGCAGGGAGAACAAAGAAATTGTATTATGTTTGAAAAGTTACAAATGAAAACATTATTGGAATGATTTCTACAGAAATTGAAATTGCAAATGTTGTCTGCAATTGTTTCAGATAATTTATTACCCACAGAATACTATGTTAAATGTTTCATCATTTAAAAGTGCTTAAAAATACCAGAAAACATCACAAAAGTTAGTTTGAGGTATCTGCTGCAACCATATAGTTAAGAGGAGGCATAACATGATTTTTGACATTTATGTTTATGAGTAATTACAAGTAAAATTCATTAACCGGTTCCTAAAGTGTTCCTAGGATATTTTCCAGTCATGTTTGGTATCAAACTCTTTCATTATAGATGATATTTCAAGATATGATGTTGAAAAGATGTTTTGAAATATGTGGAATTAATTATTAGGCATTCTTTTATGTTTAGAATCATCCCTTTGTCGTCTGTCCTCTGTCTCACATAAACACACCCAAGACACACCCAAAGGCACCCAGCTGAGACGCTGGCAACTTTAAACCAATCAACGAAGTTCTCTCCTTAGGAGGCAAGTCCCAAAGATAAGCTTTTAAAAGGAAGAACGCCGTTCCTAACTTCAGTTTTTGGGACGCGGGCGTTTCATGCTCAACGCGTTTCCCTCCCCGTCTTTTCATTTATTTCATTTTATTTTTAGTTGAAACAGTTAGATTTTGTAATCAGCTGCTTGGTTCGGACAAATACAGCATCTAGTGACGTGCGTAACAGCCGAAAGGAAGCCCGGCCTGTGACCCCCTGTGGTAAGCCAAGAGCCATTCTATAACCCAGCTGCGAAAGCCAGAACCGCTTGGATCGGCTGAAGGGGCTACACTCTGTTGAACCGAAACAGAACCAACGGTGGCACGTCCTGCTGTATTGCTCAAACAGCACCTCCAGGTCCAACCCTGACATCATCTTCAAGGTACATGAATGAACTTTTATCAGCAACTTCATCCACAATAGATCACATACATACTTCCATAACTACACACTTACACACACTCACAACATGTTCCACACACAGTTCATCTCATTCATGTTTGTTCGTCTCCCCTGTCCGTCTCCCTCTCTTTGTTAGGAGCTCTCTTTATTTTATTCTTTGATTTTATGATCTTATTATTCGAATATGTATCCTGCATTTTTATTCAATATTTAGTAGACTAGCATCCTCCTAGATTAGTGATTTCACTTTATTACATATAATCCTCACTTTTATTAGCCTAGAAATGCATTTTATCATGATTTAATTATCCCATTTCAATTGATATTTTGACTGTGTTAATTGTTGACTTTTGAATAAAAGGTTAAACATAATCTTTGATTCCTCTGATTCATTAAAGCTGTGATTATGGTGTAGATTTGCTGTTAGAATTCACTTTTCCCTGGTTTCACATTGATGAGTTTAGTCTAAAAACTTAGACATATTTCTCCTGTTAAAAGGAGTGGCAGCCCACAAAATTTGAAGTAATATTAATAATCATAATTAATATTCTTAGTTATATAACCCATTAATAATAACTCATCCTCCTACATAATTTTTTGGCACCCCAGATGGGACTAGCTGAAGCCATGAACACAGCGTTAATGAATAATCATTGAATCAAAAGCCGGTCTAAAAAACTGAACACTCCGTGTTGCCAGATTGGGTCGGAAGAGCATTGAGGTAACACACATATTAATAAAATCCTACACCTCATTTTACACAGTTTAGACAATCATATCCTTTACAAGATAAAACAACAATATTCATATCTCTATATTTTTCCTCAAAATGGCAATTGGTGATAAAAACCATTTATTTCTTCATCAATAGTTTAGTCAATTAACACTACAACACACACACACACACACACACACACACACACACACACACACACACACACACACACACACACACACACACACACACACACACACACACACACACACACACACACACACACACACACACACACACACACACACACACACACACGTGGTTTATGAGACCGATTTTGGATTTTCTTGTGTTTTGGTGGTTTATGAGACCACAACTAACGCTACAGCTGACATATCAAAATTTTTAAATTTTTTTAGCAGAACACAAATCTGACTTCAAAATCATAATTTCTCTTTTAGAAAATAATATGACATATCACAGGCTTATGAGGACATGGTTTATGAAACCAACAGTGTTATGAGGCCTGTTTACATGTAACACACAAACCAGGTTATGGTTTAAGAGGACTAACAAACATTACAAGGTCTACAAGAATACAATACAATGTGTGGCCATACCAGCCTGTCCTTGCCCGATCCCGTTAGATCTCGGAAACTAAGCAGGTCTGGGCCTGGTTAGTAGCTGGATGGGAGACCACTGAGAATTCCAGGTGCCACAGTGGTAGTGTTGGTGGTGGTCGGAGGGGCCGATGGCGCACTATGTCAGCCTCACTTCCGTCAGTCTGCCCCAGGGCAGCTGTGGCTACAATAGTAGTTTACCACCACTAAGTGTGGAGTGAAAGAATAATGCCTTAATTCTGTAAAGCGACTTTGAGTGTCTATGATAAAGCGCTATATAAAACTGATGCATTATTATTATTACTAAATTGAATCTCCTAAAAACCCTTTTACAGACCCCCTCCAATCCTCTTTTTTTTTTTTTTTTTTAGCTATTTTCATTCTCAATGGTCTTTAAATCGCTGTTATGAAGTTTTTAGCCAAAATAACAAAACCTGTGCCATTTTTCAAGACTTTCCTTCTGCAGAGCGCTAGTTGCTCATTAGCAATGCACCTGTGAGTCGTGGGTGGAGGCGGTGCTGCTGCTCTGCACCCTCCCCCTCACAAGCCACATCTCAAATGAGGAAAATAAAAAATAAAAAAGTTAATAGCAAGGTTAGCATATGTTACAAGTCAAAGCAAACTGATCCCTGCCTCTGATGCTCTCTGCTGCTGTCCCCCTAGCAGGAGATCCTTCTACCAGTCTACTGCCAGTCTGCTTGGCATGTTGAGGAAGAGTACGAAACTTGACAACACAAAAAATAGAGTGAAAATGCAGCAGTTGTTGGTGTTGGAGCTTTACTCATCCATAAAAATGTGGTTGACGATAGAGGTGCTCCTATTAGGAGTTTTTGAGGTGATAACCGATACCGATCACAGGATCTATTTGAAGCCTTCAATTTTTTGTGTAGCATTACATATTGATGCAACTATTCGAAAGAACATTTGCTATCACAATTAAACTACTACAAGCTTTTATATACTATTATCATTCAACATGTTTAGCAATGACTACAACCTAATAACAAACATTTACATTTTTACCAGAAACACAATATTTATTACTGAGTGAAATGTACTGGAGCAATAACTTAAACCAGACTCTTATTTTGTAGTAACCACAAACACATTACGATCAGCAATGCCATCTTGGCCTGCACGTAACACAGATTAAAAGTACCTGCTTCTTAACAAAAACATTCTTTAACTACCTTTCAATTATGTTTTAGCTTGTCTTTTAGTGTTAAACCACATTCTTACACATGTTGACATGTTTTCAAGCTTCACAAACCTGTGTAAACAGGAGAAAAGATGAGGAATACGACGTCTGTTCAGTACAGCATGACTCAGCAAACTGAGGAAACAACGAGTTCACTAACAAAGAGAGTTCATGAAAGAAACACTGCACCACACTGCCTCCTACTGGTAAAACTGAGATATGCAGTTTGTTTTAAATTGAAGCTTTGTGTCCTTTAACACAGTCATTAACCAACTGAAATGACTCATATTACAGAGAGTTAAATAACTCTTAAAATAAAACATTAGCCAAATACAAACATAAAATGTAACAACACCTTTGTGTGTGCGTCCATTAGCAGGGGGGCAGAAAATCCCAGGTTCAATAAAGGCAGCACAGGTACAGGTGGTTAATTGCTCAGCCCCTCCTCTCTGTGTGACCTGACTGACCCTGGATTACCACTGAATGTATCTGCACTGCTCCACTGCGTGACTTCAGTGCAATCTGCAGTCCACAAATCACCACCGCCTCCGTTTGCTGCTCAATACATGTGTGATTCAACCATTAATAAATGCAATATTTATATGTCAAATCGTTCGCTAGAGCCGAAACGCACAATTTTATTGTTACATTTTGTGAAAATGTGGTATCAACGGATAAGTTTTATTCCCCTGAGTCTGAATATGTGCTGAGTTTATGGATAGAGTCCAAACTGGGCCCATTGAAGGTCCTGGAATGTAGTATTTTATTTTGAAAATAATCCAGATATTTTATCCTGTGTCTAGAAACAATTTGCAGTAAAGGCTTTGGAATCTAATGGAAAAGTGGCAGAAATGGGAGTAATTTAGCAAAAATGCATTAAGAGGCAAGAAAAAGTGATTCAAATATGGCAAGTTTGGTGTAGTTGGAGAAAGTGGTAAAAATAAGTAAAAATAGTTCATGTTAAATTACCTACCCTGTGTGTTAATAAATGTATTTATCTATAACCTTCTACTGATTTTAGGATTCTCATTGATGTGTGTGACTGTGTGCCGTACCGACAGCGTCCACCCTGAGTCGGTGCAACAGTCTGGCCTCAGCAATGGTTTCAAAGTTGGGACCGCCCACCATGGCGTACACACCCTCCTGCAGAAGACTTGCCACACCCAGTTGTTTGGAAATCTCCATCGCTAAGGAGCGCAGACCTTTGTCGTAGCATCCGGACATGGCTGGGAAGTGAGGACCAAACCTGTGAAGGACAAACAACAAAGTTCTGCTGTGACAGACGTGTGACAAGGTGAGATTTTGTAAGATTTGACAACATTTTACAAACAAATGATCAAATAGTCGTATTAAATCTTACTTGTCATGGTTTGGTCCACACAGTGGGTTAAGACCAACCAATCTGGGGAAGTTGACGTGGTCTTTAATGATCATGATGTCACCGGCCTGCAGATCGTCAGCCAATGAACCGGCAGCATTTGTCACCATTAGAGTGTGTGTGTGTGTGTGTGTGTGTGTGTGTGTGTGTGTGTGTGTGTGTGTGTGTGTGTGTGTGTGTGTGTGTGTGTGTAAAGCTGACTCATGACTGTAGCCAATCAGGAAGCAGCTGTAATTCTATGTTTCATCAGCGACACATTGAAATATCTCAAACATGGCGACTGATAGAATATTACATTATTTCTATTTCCTGAATTTATCGAGTTGGAGCTCCGCCCCTCAGGTGGCGTTCAAGGTCACTTTTTTAAGTAGGAAGTTGGAAAATCCTGAGTAGTTTTGAAAGCAGAGAATGATATCTGTGATAACAGAAAACATGTAATTTTTTGTTCTTGTTTATTTTTATTTTATTTATTTATTTATTCAGTTTATTTCCGACATGGTTACATTCACTTTTTTTTTTTTTTTTTTTTTCTTTTTTGTACATGCCGAAAAAGGAGACGAGAGAAGCAGTTTGCTTATCCGGGTCCCGTCCCCTGTTTTACCATCGCAAATTTACATGGGTTTACATGTCTCTCTGGTCAAAACATTCTTGATTTCTTCTGAACGTCCATCTGTAGTCAGTGTTGTCCTCTATCTTTGTTCGTGTTGGCCTTGTTCCCTGCCAGACGTTGTTAGCATTCCTCCAGTTCAAGAATAGTTCCTCTTTCGAAGGTGTTTGGAAGTTTTTTCCCTTTTCATCCACAATGTCACCTTGTTTTGTCTCTACATCAAGGGTAATCCAGCTGTTGTTAGTTCTATTGGCAGTGTTGTATTTTCCACTGTCTGATGATGAGATCAGATCCAACTTGTATAAACACATCACCACATCCCAGTTCACAAGCAAAGTAGTATTTTAATGTAATATATCTTAGTTCATAAGCGTGTTTCTAACTGCTGTTGTTAGTTTTATTGGCAGTGTTGTATTTTCCACTGTTAGATTTAACTTGTATAAACACATTATTATATCTTAGTTCATAAGCAAGGTAGTAATTTCATTGTATATAAAAAAAACGTGTTTCTAACTGCACATATGACAATAAACACTTTGAATTTAAATTTAATGTAATCCTTAATCACCCCACCACCTAGCAATTGAAATGAATAAATGACAGACCTTTTTTACTCTTGGTTTCCACATTTAATTTGGTCTCCGTAAAATAATCACAGTCTGAGTTTTGTTTCCAGTGTTTGTATAGATCTGGGTCCATATCATCTCCTTGACCTCTTCCAAACCCGAATTGGGTTCTGAAGGGCCTCCCTGCGGTTTTTTCACCATTTTCCTTCAGTCTTGGGCCTAGTTTTTCAGGCTGTTCAGGCTGTTCAGCTGTAGCCAGCTGTAGCCAAGGTCGTGTTATCGGAGCAAAGGAAAACACGTCTGCTCTCTCCAAAGACCAGAGAAGTTTGTTTTTGTTTTTCTCTTTATTTAAAATCAGGATCCAGTTTTACACAGAAATGTCTCACATTAATGTTTTGGGAGAAAATGACACATGTACATAATCACTTGAAATATCTGCATGACATGGACTAAACCATGTTTGGGATCAAATCACATTTCTGTGTATGTTTTCCTGTAAAACAAATATCTGAGTGTTTAGTGAGTTTAGCTAACAGAAGTTAGTAAACGTAAAGTTACAGAAACAGAGGAACACTTGGTACGACCCAAAGAAAACAGAACAAATGAAAAGAAATAGAAGGAATGGAACGTTCCGTTCTTCCACTGAAATTGTGACATTACAGTTTTTTTTATTGCTAACAAGCATTGGTTGAAACTGAAGTCACATGTTCCAAACTCTAAACACAGCCTGTATATCCATCAGTCATCTCAGCTCAACAGTTAATGTCATCCACTAAAGTGTTTCTCACCAACAAAACACTTGATACACGTCTCAAAAGAAGCTCATTCAACCACAACACTAACAAATAAACACACTTTAGAAACACACATTGTCATTGTGAGCACACAGAACTACTAAATACTAACAACAAAAAGCTTTACATCAAATACATCTGATCTTTACACTTTACATGATTTTTGTTTGTTAAATCACTATTTTATTACTAAATAAGATCTTTACACTTTGATGGTTCTAAATTATTATATATGCTGTAATATATTACAACAAGACTGAATCAGATGTGCAGTCATTTACAGTAAGAACATTTGTGGTTTTGTACTTCGGGGTCTTACAAAAATATAAAATTACTATAAACATAAAAATTAGCTTTTGAAAAATGTGCTGTAAAAGTTTAGTGTTTAGCAGGTGGTGAACTAATTACTGTATAGCCTCTGTTAAATATATTAGCCTCTGCTAACTAGCTTAGTCTCTGCTAACTAGCTTAGCCTCTGCTAACTAGCTTAGTTTCTGCTAACTATCTTAGCCTCTGTTAACTAGCTTAATCTCTGCTAACTAGCTTAGCCTCTGCTAACTAGCTTAGCATCTGCTAACTAGCTTAGCTTCTACTAAATAGCTTTGAATCTGCTAACTAGCTTAATCTCTGTTAACTAGCTTAGTCTCTTCTAACTAGCTTAGCTTCTACTAAATAGTTTAGCCTCTGTTAACTAAATTCATCTCTGCTAATTAGCTAAGCCTCTGCTAAATAGCTTAGCCTCTGCTAACTAGCTAAGTTTCTGCTAACTAGCCTAATCTCTGCTAACTAGCTTACCCTCTGCTAACTATCTTAGCCTCTGCTAACTATCTTAACTTATGCTAACTAGCTTAGTCTCTGCTAACTAGCTTAATCTCAGCTAACTAGCTTAATCTCTGCTAACTAGCTTAGCCTCTGCTAACTAGCTTAGTTTTGCTAACTAGCTTAGCCTCTGCTAACTAGCTTAATTTCTGCTAAATAGCTTAGCCTCCGCTAACTATTTTAATCTCTGGTAAGTATCTTAGCCTCTGCTAACTAGCTTTGCTTCTATTAACTAGCTTAGTCTCTGCTAAATAGTTTAGCTTCTGCTAATTAGTTTAGCCTCTGCCAACTAGCTTAGCTTCTGCTAACTAGCTTAACCTCTGGTAAATAACTTTGCCTCTGCTAACTAGCTTAATCTCTGTTAACTAGCTTAGTCTCTGCAAACAAGCCTAAACTCTGCTAACTAGCTTAGTTTCTGCTAACTATCTTAGCCTCCGCTAACTAGCTTAATCTCTGCCAACTAGTTTTGCCTCTGCTAACTAGCTTAGTCTCTGCTAACTAGCTTAGTTTCTGCTAACAAGCTTAATCTCTGGTAAATACCTTAGCATCTGTTAACTAGGTTAGCTTCTGCTAACTAGCTTAATCGCTGCTAACTAGCTTAGTCTCTGCTCACTAGCTTAGTCTCTGCTAATTAGCATAGTCTCTGCTAACTAGCTCAGCCTCTGCTAACTAGCTCAGCCTCCGCTACCTAGCTTAGTCTCTGTCAACTAGTTTTGCCTCTGCTAACTAGCTTAGTCTCTGCTAACTAGCTTAGTTTCTGCTAACAAGCTTAATCTCTGGTAAATACCTTAGCATCTGTTAACTAGGTTAGCTTCTGCTAACTAGCTTAATCGCTGCTAACTAGCTTAGTCTCTGCTCACTAGCTTAGTCTCTGCTAATTAGCATAGTCTCTGCTAACTAGCTCAGCCTCTGCTAACTAGCTCAGCCTCCGCTACCTAGCTTAGTCTCTGTCAACTAGCTTAGCCGAGACTGCTAACTATAAATGTATACGCAGGCTAGAGGACTCTCAGAACACCATTATAATGCTGTTGACTAATCACCCTCATAGTGCTGTAAAATACCAGTCATCCTTGTGGAGGCACTGGTATGGGTGTCTTTTAGAAATAGGTGATATCTTACTTGTCTGTGATTGTTCTGATATTTTTATACTGTTTTTAATCCTAGTTTTATGTATTTGTTCATGTTTTTTATGGACTCCTATGTCTGCTAATAAAGATGATGATGAAACACAAAGGGTTGAAATTGTACGTGTCCAGTTATATAAACAACTATGAAGGTAAGTTAACAGTTAACCAAAGCGACTCTGATACATGCTAGGTTAGCGTCATGAAGTGTTTGTTTGTGTGATGTATTATCCTAACCCTAATGTTAATCTCAGTCTGAAACAAGGAGGCAGGAGAGGTCACAGTCAGGGCTGAGTGCTACAGGTCCATGAGGAAAAGCCAGAAGCTTCACTGTGTGAGTGGAAGAGAAAGTCATCCTACAGGTTCACTTAATGCTAACAATCACGTTTCTGTTGTCAAATCAACTTTCTGTGACTCATGTCATTGCTGCAAATAACATTGTATCATTTTTATTTATTAGTATTTATTTTGTTTCCTCACAGGAAGTTTTATGAAAAAAATATTAATATTTATAAAAAACAAAATAAAAATCAATGTGGAAAACACAGAATTTGGGAAAAATTAAACAGATTTTATAAGTCCCTAATTATTGCAATATATAACTACACAAAAATAATTATTTTTTAATTTACTACTTTGTATGCACTCATTTCATAATACAGAGGCAAACTCTAAACTTAATTTTATTATTTATATATTTTGTTAATACATAATTCATGAGTAACATAGTTGTCTTTTCACAATTTATTTGACATTAATAATAATTATGCACAATGACAAATATTGTACATGATATGAGTGATAACACGTGTTATACAATAGATGTACCTTAATATTTTTACATGTCCTTTGGTGTACCATGGGTACATAAAGTTAGTGAACCACTGTCCTAAGGTACCGAGGTTTTATATTTAGAAATAATGTAAAATTAATGGTTCTCACAGAAACTAGATTGTGTTCTGGGTTCTTATCATTTCAATTAAACATTTATTTTGTGTTTTTCTATGAAATAAGTAAAGTGAGATTACACATATATATTTTACATGATTAACTATAAATAAATAGTTTTTATAAAACTTTTTCCTGTTTCACTTTGTACAGTTTAGAAGTTTACTAACATAATGTCACTAATTTAATGTTGTCTTTCTATTATTACACTTACAGCCAATACATGTTGTTCTCTAACTAACATGTGCTATTGTTCACAGATTGTGCTCAGGGATTCAAACCAGTGAAGATTCAGAGATACCAGTACACCTGTGTGGCAGGTACAGCCTTGTGCAGCCACGTGGCAGCTCTACCGTACCAGACGACCCACTACTCCCAGCTGAGGATTACATCTGTTCTCCCAGTGTTCAGCTGTACAGACACTGAACAGAAGTGGTACAAAGCACTTGGATTTTTATTCTTTTTAATAAATATTTTTTGAATACACAATCAATTATTTTGAGCACTATGTGTTTTTATATTTGCAATGTCATGTCATATACAAGATATAAATGATCATTTTCAGGGGAAATTGTTTCCTCAGTGCAGCAGCTTCCTGCTAATGGCTGCCTGGAGACGATCAGAGCCGTATAGAGAGAGGTGTGTCCTAATAGTCCCTCCTATCGCCTTTCCTATCCACTTTTCCTTAACCCTCATGGATGACTTCACAGGGTTTAGGAAAGGTGTTAGGAGAAGAGTTAGGAAAAGGCCATCACATTTGTTTTGACAATCAGACACACTTCCACTAGGTGACGTAATAATCTGACGGTGGTGAAGGTTAGTGACGTCTGTCGTGGTGAAAAAACTACACATTTCCTAAAATGGACTAAAAGCTAATTTCTAACACTTTCCACTGATATAATGTCATAAATCACAGGAATGAATGTAAATCAAAGGAAAAGAGGTTACCATGGCTACGAGGAACTAAAGGTAAACTAAAGAACGTCACATTGAGAATAGTTGATCACACTCACCTTCTACTCACTAATATGAATTATGTTGAATAAAACATCATGTGGATAAAAATGTCTCTGAACATTTTTCTAGAACCACAGAGTGTCTGTTTTATGTCAGTTATAATCTGATAATATGTCTACATATAATAATATATGGGTTTTAGATGAGTTATTTAAAGTTGTTCATATTATTGCATTCGTAACTTACATGATCTATGTTACTTTTCGGTCATCGTGAGTTTCCGTAAACGCCCTGGTGTGTGTTTCTTTTTTCCTGAGCTTAAAGAGAACTTGGACGCTCTTTATCATGGCCACGACTTACATTAGGGAAACTTTAGGACACAACCAGAGAGTAGCAACAACTCGTTCACTCCAATGGTTGTTTTATTTACAGCAATGGCGGCTCATTGAGCCTCACATTTAGTCCCTGAAGTGATCAGTTTATCATTGTAGCACATTGAAGCTACAGTAGATTAGACAGTCTGTGTGTACTTTAGAACTTTTGAGATTGAAATCACACAGAAGTTTAAAATAGACCAACAATGTTGAAATTAAATTATACTAAACTTAACGAGGAACTATACGTAATACTATAAGTATTATAGGCTATTACTGTATTATACAAGTTGTACTAATATGTAATATTGTTAGAGTGTAAGTGACCTACTGTAGGAGCACAGGGAGCAGTGATGTCACAGGACTGGTTTCATATGATGGAGCATCAACAGACCATGATGAGTCATGAAAATATGACAAGGTGTGTTTCAAATGTGTATTAGATATCATACTGAACATTTTATATGAATTATATTAGTAATCACACCTATTCTATGTAATAATTTCACACTACTACTGCTGTGATGCTGCATGGTGAGGACCAATGATGCTGCATGGTGAGGACTAATGATGCTGCATGGTGAGGACCAATGATGCTGCATGGTGAGGACCAATGATGCTGCATGGTGAGGACCAATGATGCTACAAGGTGAGGACCAATGATGCTGCACGGTGAGGACCAATGATGCTGCATGGTGAGGACCAATGCTGCTGCATGGTGAGGACCAATGATGCTGCATGGTGAGGTATATATATGAACATAATAAATATGTTTTCAATGTGTTTGTCTGGATGTGGTTTAAATGACCCATTTTTTAATGAAAATTAAAAAAAAATTCAAAGCAATACG
Source organism: Gouania willdenowi (assembly GCF_900634775.1). Classification (NCBI taxonomy): domain Eukaryota; kingdom Metazoa; phylum Chordata; class Actinopteri; order Blenniiformes; family Gobiesocidae; genus Gouania; species Gouania willdenowi. The sequence continues at coordinate 36,613,883 of NC_041049.1, read as the reverse complement.
TACTGTATACAATACATATGAACATATTTTTTTTTTACATTTTTTTTCATTAATACAAATTTAAATTCAGGAAAAAAACTATTTATGGAACTACATAAACATATATTGTATCTACACATACGTACATATGATGGTGTACTGTATAAATATTGTCAATCAATGCAGTTATTGACGACAAATTACCAAAAATCCCAGATATGTCAATGGATTCAAATTGCCCTCCACTAACTTCTGGAACAAACTGAGTTTACATGAATCACGTGATGGTCAAGCATTTTGGACTTTGTCGTACCAAAGCAGTGACCCCCAACAGAATCTGTATCCCCTGTTGTGGGAGCGCGAATGAAGGGCGGAGCTACAATTCTGTGTTTAGATATCAGTTTAGCTTATTAATAAAACTAAATGTGGATTGTTACGATCATGCTTTGATTGTTAAAGATGGATTATTATTCATGGTTTCTTTTTAACATACGATAATTTAACGTTTTTTTCAGAACATCTAATTTCAACTTAATCTAAATCTAACAACAAAACCATGTACGTAAACAGAGACAAAACTGATATAATCCAGACAGTAAGATTAACATTAAAAAGACAGTTTGAGCTAAATACACAAAATCTAAATCGTAAACAAATAAAAATAATTATATTTTAAATATTAAACTTAATACACATTAAACAACTCATATATACCTTGTAAATCAAATAAAGCAGACACAATAGAGCCCTAAATGATCTATAATAATAATAATAATAATAATAATAATAATAATAATAATAATAATAATATTCTGTACATACGTGTTGTTAAAGTTAATAGTATTCATAGATCTGCTTGACAATGTCATATATTTTCTTTTTTCTATGATAGTGTAATGTTGCAAGGCGACCAGCCTGCTAACTAAACGTTAGCTAAATACTGTCTGGGTTCTAGACTCAAACACGCTGTAATTCAGTCTTTAGATCAATGTGTCCAACTTGTGATACAGTAAAATCAACACCACTGTGAACATTTGAACACACTGTCAGACTCAGATCCACCTTTTTCACTCAATGATGTTCTGATGAACTTACTGCAGCACTGCCAACAGTAGTTGTTGATGTAACTCACTTTCCTTTACACAGGAGATCTGATCTTTAGATATTGGTGTATTTTTTTATTCACCCTCTGTTGATCATCATAACTTCATAGCATTTATTCAGACATTCTCAACACAGACACATGGTGATACAGGACTGTGGACCAGAACATGTTATCAGGAGATACAAATGATTTCAGCCTGTCTCACTGTGCCTGATAGAAAATGTATCCCCTCTATAATCCTCAGGTGATGGACTAACATCATCTGCTTTATTCTGTACACATTAATAATCATTCATAATAAAACATGTGAATTAGGAACAGTTTTACTTTTGTGGAGAAGAAGAACATGAGACAGATGTGACCTCATGCTTTGTGTTCTCAGATGGCGCCACTTTTAGGCGTCAGGAAAGAAGATATGTCGTGTTGACTTCAAAATAGTGTTGGATGAATCTTATAAGATGGGAACAGGTCCTGATAGAAAAAACAGGCTGTGATCAGTGGGAGGGGCCTATAATGTCACTGTAAAATCCTTCGCCGTCACATTCTAAATGCTGTATCTTTGCTATGTTTCAATGGATTCACATCAAATTTACATGTATTCTTGACCCCAAGATGAGCAAAAAGATACATTATAACCCCGCCCAAAACCAAACAGGAAGTCAGTCATCTTGTCTGTCTGTCTCACAGAGGACTCAGAGACACTTCTGTCTATCTCTCTGTCTGTGTGGCTGTCTGTCTGTCTGTGTAGCTGTGTGTGTCTGTCTGTCAGTGTGTCTGTCTGTCAGTGTGTCTGTCTGTCTGTCTGTGTGTGTCTGTCTGTCTGTCTGTCTGTCTGTCTGTCTGTCTGTGTGTGTGTGTGTGTGTGTGTCTGTGTAGCTGTGTGTCTGTCTGTAAGTGCGTCTGTCTGTGTGTGTGTGAATCTGTCTGTTGGTGTGTCTGTCTGTCTGTGTAGCTGTGTGTGTCTGTGTGTTTGTCTGTCTGTGTGGCTGTGTCTGTCTGTCTGTCTGTCTGTCTGTCTGTCTGTCTGTCTGTGTGTGTCTGTCTGTTTGTGTAGCTGTGTGTGTCTGTCGGTGTGTCTGTCTGTCTGTCTGTCTGTCTGTCTGTGTTGCTGTGTGTGTGTCTGTCGGTGTGTCTGACTGTGTAGCTGTGTCTGTCTGTCTGTTGGTGTGTCTGTCTATCTGTGTATGTGTGTGTGTGTGTGTCTTTCTGTGTATGTGTGTGTCTGCCTGTCTGTTTGTCTGTCTAATTGTCTGTGTCTGTCTGCCTGTCTGTGTGTCTGTCTGTTTGTCTGTCTATGTTTCTGCTTGCCTGTCTCTGTGTGTGTCTGTGTGTCTGTGTCTGTCTTTCTGTGTGTGCGTCTGTCTGTGTTGCCTTCTGTCTGTCTGTCTGTCTGTGTGTGTGTCTGTCTGTCTGTCTGTCTGTCTGTCTGTCTGTCTGTCTGTCTGCCTGCCTGTGTGTCTGTCTGTCTGTGTGTTTGACTGTCTGTAGGTGTGTGTGTGTGTGTGTGTGTGTTTGTCTGCGTGTCTGTCTGTCTGTTTGTGTAGCTGTGTGTGTCTGTCTGTCTGTGTGTCTGTCTAAGTGTCTGTCTGTCTGTGTAGCTGTGTGTCTGTCTGTCTGTAGGTATGTCTGTCTGTCTGTCTGTAGGTGTGTGTGTGTGTGTCTGTCTGTCTGTCTGCCTGTGTAGCTGTGTTTGTCTGTCTGTCCATCTTTTTGCCTGCCTGTGTGTATGTCTGTCTGTCTGTGTGTCTGAATGTCTGTAGGTGTGTGTGTATGTGTGTGTGTGTGTGTGTGTGTTTGTCTGTCTGTCTGTCAGTGTGTCTGTCTCTTTGTCTTAGTGTCTGTCTGTCTGTCTGTCTGTCTGTCTCACAGAGGACTCAGAGACACTGAGGAACCATAGGACCAAATCCAAAACCCAGGATACAGAGTGTCAGTGAAGGAGGTACAGACGGTGTGGATGAGTGTCAGAGAGTCAGAGGAGACTTCATAGAAGGACAGACGTCCATCAGGACAGTCCACATACACTCCTACTCTACCAGAGGAACCACAGGGACAGGAGGTACGTGTTTCTATGTTATTGTGAATGATGGAGTAAAAACCACTGTTACAGCTCAGACTCCAGGACTGATTATTAAATCCAAACACACAATCATAACTGATTCCTTTTCTTCTGATTCTTCTGTAACTCACTGCTATATAAACATCTCCATCCCACTCCACCTCCCAGTAACAGCGATCAGTCAGACCAGTACTACACAGAACCTGCTTGGAATCAAATCTGTCCTGATGATCAGGATAAAGCTCCTCCTTCTTCACACGTGTCACCATCCTGTTGTTGTCAGACAGTCTGAGGTTTCTGTTGATGGAGTTTGTGTCGAGGTGAATGTGACAGAAATCTGATGAGACACAAAGAAACAACAGTTGATCATGTGATGCTTCATTGTCTCTGTATCACTGACATGTTCATTCACTCAGAGCTTCATGAGGACACTTTGAATGAACACACACACACACTTACACTTCCTCACACCAGCTTTGATCCTCTGCTCTCCTCCATGGTCCGCCCTGCAGGAGCAAACACAGGAAGTGATTTACACACCTAAAGAGTCCAAAGTGCTGCTCAGAAACCTGATGCCATCTCCATCAAGCTCTCCATGTTTCTACTGGTTTGTCTTCAACAGCTTCACCTTCTTCATCTCCTTCAAAGTGTTCCTCTCTTCATCCTCACTGATTGGTTCCACCTCCTCTGATCTTAACTATACACTATTATATATATGTATATATACACTATTTGGTCCTTTGCAGTTTAAATAAGTTTGGTAGTCGTACATATTTTTGTTCTTTTTAGTTTTTGAATGTGGATAATATCACACACTAAATCATAATTCTCCCTTTAGAAATACATTTGTCTTATGAATTCTAATACATTACAATGATAAATAAATGAATAAACAAACCTATTGATTGACTGTATATAGTGATTATTTCAAAAACATAATAAAAAGGAAAATTAAACATAAGACATCAATACATATTCACAGGAGTATAATTTACTAACCTCTCAACACTTCTCTTTAATAAATAATAACAATAATCTTGATAAAATATATTTATGACTTTGTATCTAAAACTTCAACATTCACAACATTCACATAAATGTACATATATACACACACTAACACATATAATTACACACTCATATATAACTGATAAATAGAGATTGATAAAATACATATACACCCATACATATATATCTACACATAAACACACACATGAAAAAAAATAAAATAAAAAGAAACATAGATTTGAACATTAGCTGAAGAACTTTACACAAATAATTAACACTAGAAATAATAATTATAAAATACTTTAGTTTAAATATATTTTACCACTATAACTTTTACAACTAGAATAGGCTAAAAATGAATTAAATGAATAAATGAAGACTGAGACACAAATAAATATACATTATATACATTATAACCCCGCCCAAAACCAAACAGGAAGTCAGTCATCTTGTCTGTCTGTCTCACAGAGGACTCAGAGACACTTCTGTCTATCTCTCTGTCTGTGTGAGAAAAATGAATGAATTAAATAAAGAAATAAGTAAACAAATACTTAAATAGTCAATAAATAAATAAATAAATAAGTTGATCTCCAAAGCCACCAAATATGACAACACAAAATACTTTTGTTATAATGACAATTTACCAAAAACCTCTTGGGTAATAATAAAATAAAATAAAAAATCAGGACAACTTTGTTTTTTGAAAATAGCCAAACACAGACACATTATAAAAACTTATAGACTCAAAATGGCTCCACCCAGATAGTTTTGATTATGTTAAACTCAGAAGAAAGAACAAACTGTTTCCTACAAAAACATGACATCGAAATAATAATAATAATAATAATAATAATAATAATAATAATAATAATAATAATAATAATAATAATAATAATAATAATATGAAATAAGAATAATGATAAATAATCTGATCTGACTGATCTGGACATGTCATCTACCAGTGGCTGTTAGTGATTGGTAGATGACCGTTGCTATGGATACTATGGACAAATACAGAATGAATTCTCCCTCAAAAGGAAACACTCTGAAAAAACTCTGCTGCTGGGAAAAGACTAAACTAAAGTGTTCTAATCATTCCCTCCTGATAAAACAAGTAAAGACTGAAGGACACGTCACAGAAAACAATAATGCTGATGCTGCTAAAATATGTTGGTGTATGTTAACATGAAACACATCAGTTTAGAAATCATTAAATCAAAACTATATGTTCAATCCCATAAGGTTTTATAGATAACGCTAATAATTCTGTAATTTGTCTCATGTTTAATTAAAAAACGAAAACATTAATGAAATAAGATAAAATACTAATTATTGAACAAACTAAAAAACTTAAATTGTAATATCAAATTAGGAAAATAAACTAAAATACATTTTGGTTGAGAAACTTTTTAATAAAAGTTCAGCCTTTGTTTCAAAGTTAGATTTGAAATGTTTCACATAAAAACATCTCCTCCATAGACCAATAATTATTTTATTTTTAAACCTAAAATATATAAAGACTAAGAAAAAAATAGGAACCACAACAATATTTATGTTTTAGTTTGATTTTGAATATTTAATTTAAAATCACTAATGTCCTAAAAAGTCACAACTTTCACATTATTACATTATTTAATAATAATAAACATAGACACAAAACACACATCAAACAAATGTTTTTCTGATCTTAAATCAGAAATGTCCAAATCAACATATATTAAATTAAAACAGCTTTAATAGATAAACCAGAAATGAATTTCTCCTCTTTTTGACATGAATGAAATGAATGATTATGAAACTATATCTTGTGTGAACTGCAGTGAACTGGTAGAAAGAACATTAGATAACACACAACACAACTTGTTCACAACTGATACAGAAAGAATAGAAAAATAACATTGTTTGACCTAGAAAATAAACACTTACACAACAGAATAATTACAACATATAAACATTGATTAAATAGGATATTATGGAAACAACACACACACACACACACACACACAGATATATATGTATGTGTGGGTGAATGAATAAGGATGATGTCATGCTGTATGTATGGGAGAAACGTGTTGTGAGTGTGAGTGTGCTAGTGGGCGTGTCATAGAGTGATTGATTGATGGATGATGACACTTTATGTATAACTGAGAGAAACGTGTTGTGAGTGAAAAATGTACCAGGGCGTGTCTTTGAGTGAGTGATCATGTGATAGAAGGATAGCTGTTTGCACACATATATACATACACACATACAGTACATACACAATGTAACACTCCCCAACACTTTACAGTTGTAGCTTTAATAAAAGTCATATTTTTAGTTAAAAGGTAAATGAACAAATGATCTTAATAACAGACATGGATAACATTATTTCATATATTGAGGAATCATATATACTGTATAGACCCTGGCCCAGAATGCAGAACAGTGGCTGATCACCTGAGGTTATAAAAACAACCTCACCACCTAAAACGTCTAATCAAAGGTGGGGGGGGCTGAACTGTACATGGTACGTGGTCTATAGATTTAACTAGGACTCTTTAGAGAGATAATAAAGTCATAAATACAATCACCAATCTGTTCCCTTGTAATCTATATATATATGTTAGTAAAGGCATAAATTAACATAATACCTGGTTACATTTCTGTTTTGTTCTAATTACTGTTTTATTCTAATGATTTGATTTACTTTTCGGTTCTTTGGGTTATTTTCTTACTTTTTTATTCACTTCTTTAATAATCTCTGTCAGTTTGAATATTATGTTACAACTGTGTAAAATATTGTCATTTTCCTCTCTTTATGTTCTAAAAATCTCACAACTAAAACCCTTATGTGTATTTATATCCTCAGATAGCTAAATACATATGTAGACATGGATAGAATTAGATAGAAATTATAACTTGAAATATTTCAAAAAATCATAATCAATTTTTTGTTGTTTGTGCTTTAAAAGCTTCCATATAAACTTTATAAAGATTGATAGTAATTTTTGAAAGTCATTTCCTGATTGGTCGCTGTGGGCAGGGAGGACCGTGAATGTATTTTTCCTCACTAAGAAATTAGAATCAGTCAATCAATCAGTTAAGGTTCCTGCTGTGGGTTTTCACATTCACATGGAAAGAGAAGTGAAATTAAAATAAAATACACACACACTATATAGCAATCATAGACTCACCTCACTATGTGGTTGTATGTAATAAAGAAATTATAAAATCTGTATTGAATAATTCTTACAACACCTTTTGTAATCGTGATGTTTTATAAGATTGATTTTGATGAGCATGTATTCAGTTATTGTTTGTACAGATAAATATAAGTGGCTTATTTCAAGTTTACTATGTATATTCAATTTAAGCACAATCATGTTTGTATTCTGTTCTGTTCTGTTCTACTTATAACTTTTTTCTTATCTTAAAACATAGTCTAACAGTAAATCCAAATAAATGTTATAAAGTTAAATAAAAGTTTTTGTCCCACTCTAACAATGGTAAACAAAATAGGAATATAACCTGAAATAAAATAATGTTAAAATAAATTAAAGAGCTTACAATAAGTAACCTGATATTATAATTTCTAAAAAAAAAAACGTTAATATAACATAATAAAACATAGTCTGAATTAAATATTTTGTCTTATTCATAATTTTATATAGTCACACTGTTAAACAGTGTGAAGAGAGGAAATGTTAGAATGGATTATTATTCATGGTTTCTTTTTGTGTGTAATACTATAATTATATATCTTTATACTCAATAAATCTATTCATAAAATATATTCAGGTCAACTTGTTAGCTGTCATTTTCAGAACAAGGACAAACAGTTTCAGAACATCTGATTTCAACTTAATCTAAATCTAAAAATAACACAACCATGTACGTAAACGAAGAGACAAATCAGATATAAACAAGACAATCAGATTAACACTAAAATGTCAGTTTGACTCAAAAGGCACAAAGTCTAAATCATTTATAAATAAGAATAATTATAGTTTAAAATTAAACTTAATACACATTAAACAACTCATGTTCTAAATACCTAAATAAATCAAATAAACAGACACCATAGACCCCTAAATGATCAATAATAATGAATAAATCAACAAATCTTAAACATAATTTGTATTGCTTTAAATCACCAGTAAATGACATCTTTAACTAATTACAAGGAGCTGATCATTTGATTTCTAAATATATAAAAACACTGATAAATCTATGTTTGGGGTCCAGGGAGTGAGCAGACCCTGAGGACCACAGCTGTGTTTTAGATGAGTGTCTGTTCGTCTATTGACTTGTTATGATTTGCTGATTCATTTTCTGTTCATCTCTAATAAATTAATTGATTGATTCAGCAAAACCTCTGACTATGTCTCTCTGTATGAAATCTCAGGTACTGAACACCAGAGTTAGCTCAAAAACTCTAGCAATTGTTAAACAATGATATTTGTGACATAAGTCTACAGTTTGAAATAAAGGTAAAACGTTTTAAAAACAAACATATTTTTGTTTTAATAATTGTATGAGTGGGTCAAGTTAAACATTGTATTATTTTATTTTATATTATGCATTGTTGGAATGTAATAATGAAATACATATTTTCATATTTCAAAGGCAGGGTAGGTGATTTTTGAAAGCTAGCATGATTTTGAATGTAGCTTACCCCCCTCCCCTCTGTGCTCTGTCTCACTCACATGCATTAGCACTGCTGCTGCAGAAGTGGATCTAAGCTCATCGTTTGTATTGTTTAGAAACTACGTTGTCTCATTCAGCAGTAAGTAAACACTAAACTTTATCATTATATACTGTATGTTAAAAAAAACATGATCAAAAACTCTGTTTTAAGTCTGTCACCAATGACGTACTTTAAGTGTGGGCTTGTGCACGCGAGGGGTGGAGAACGAGCAGGGAGACAGAGAGACGTGATTGGTTAATAAAAAAACTAACCATATTTTTTCATTGGTCAAAGTTTTTACAGGTTTACAGCTGCTACACATGATGGATTGTATTTGTTCCTTTTTCAGAGAGCATAAGATCTCAATTTCTGTCAGAACATTAAGAAAATTTCAACCAAAAACTTAAAAAGTGTATCAGGAAAAATTCTCCTACTCTACCTTTATTTGATTGAATATTTGAAACATTGGTTTTGATTTTTAGTGGTTAGTAACATTCACAGCTGGAAATGCAATCATTTATTTAAGTTTTCGGGCAGTAATTTATCCATCCCTAATTTTGTGTCAGAGAAAAGATTTAAATGTAATTTCATAAGCTATATTTATATTTTTATATGAACACAATCCTCACTGATTGGTTCCACCTCCTCTGATCTTCTCTCTCATTCCTTCATCAGCTCCTCATAGTTCTCCATCAGCCTCTCCTCACACCTCACTAACTTCTTATCTCTGTCCTTCATCCCTCTAACCTGTCCCAGTCCTCCTCCTTTAGTGTCCCACCTCTCACACCTTCATCACATTCATCTGATACAGCTCTCTGTCACACATGTGATGGGGATTAATGTGAACATGTGATGAGCTGCTGTGATGTGTCTCACCTCAGAGTGTTCAGTCTCTGAGAGAGCAGCTTCACTGCTGAGTCTCCTGGATGGTTGTAGCTCAGGTCCAGGTCTCTCACACTGGAGGAGTTGGAGCTCAAAGCTGCTGCCAGAGAAGCCCCGCCCACCTTTGTGATGACACAACCTGACAGACTGGATTCAGAAAAACATCCACAACTCAGGAAACAAGTGAGGAGACCAGGAACAGGACAATGTTGATGGAAAATGTGATCCACTGACCTGAGAGAGTCCAGTTTACAGTGAGGACTCTTCAGTCCTTCACACAGCAGCTTCACTCCTGAATCCTGCAGATCATTGTTACTCAGGTCCAGATGTTTCACACTGGAGGACTGAGAGCTGAGGACTGAGGACAGAGCTGCACAGCTTCTCTCTGAGAGACCACAGGAACTCAACCTGATGAAGAATCAGAGAAACCTTACAGATGTTTGTCTGTGACAGAATTAAAGACATGTTCTTCTAAAGTAACATACTTAACTTTCTTGGAGGCTTTAATCACTGGGAGCAGCTTCAGAAAAGCATCCTCTGAAGGAGATAATCTTTTCAGGTCAAAGACATCCAGATGTTCTTGTGATGACAGTAAAATGAAGACCAGAGCTGACCACTGAGCAGGAGACAGTTCCTCTGTGGAGAGACTTCCTGATCTCATGGACTCTTGGATCTGCTCCAGCAGAGAGTGATCATTCACTTCATTCAGACAATGGAACAGGTTGATGCTTCTCTCTGTGGACAAACTCTCACTCAGCTTCTCCTTGATGTATTTAACTGTTCTCTGATTGGTCTGTGAGTCACTTCCTGTTTGTGTCAGCAGGCCTTGTAGGAGCCTCTGATTGGTCGGCAGTGAAAGACCCAGCAGGAAGCGGAGGAACAAGTCCAAGTGTCCATTTGGACTCCGTAAGGCCTCGTCCACAGCGCTCTGATGGAGAAGGTTTAAGTCAGGCTGACCTCCACTATGGAGAAGGTTCAGAATTGGTTTTTGAAATAAAAGCATCCATGACTTATTCTGTGGCTGATGTTCCAGCAGGTTGACTTTAGAGCTGATGAAGGTCTGATGGACGTGAAGAGCAGCCAGAAACTCCTGAAGGCTCAGGTGGATGAAGGTGAACACCGTGTCCTGGTACAGGCTGCTCTCCTCTATGAAGACCTGTGTGAACACTCCTGAGCACACTGAGGCTGCTCTGAGGTCCATGCCACACTCTGTCAGGTCACTCTCATAGAAGATCAGCTTTCCTTTCTGCAGCTGCTCAAAAGCCAGTTTTCCCAGAGACTCTATCATCTTCCTGCTCTGTGGACTCCAGTGTGGATCTGTGGCAGCTCCTCCATCAAACTTCACCATCTTGACTTTGTTCTGAAGGACCACATAGTGGCTGTAGATCTGAGTCAGAGTCCTGGGCAGCTCTCCCTCCTCTCTGCTCTTCAACATGTCCTCCAGAACTGTAGCAGTGATCCAGCAGAAGAGCGGGATGTGGCACATGATGTGGAGGCTGCGACACGTCCTGATGTGGGAAATGATCCTGCTGACCTGCTCTTTATCTGTGGACTTCCTCCTGAAGTACTCGTCCTTCTGAAGGTCAGTGAACCCTCTGACTTCTGTCACCATGTCCACAAACTCAGGAGGGATCTGGTTGGCTGCTGCAGGCCGTGTGGTTATCCAGAGGAGGGCTGATGGAAGCAGTTCTCCTCTGATGAGGTTTATCAGCAGAACCTCCACTGAGGTGGACTCTGAGACATCAGTCAGGGTCTGAGTGCTGAGGAAGTCCAGAGGGAGCCGACACTCATCCAGACCATCCAAGATGAACAAAACCAGGAAGTCTTGGAAGCTGCAGATTCCTGCTTCTTTGCTTCCAGAGAAGAAGTGATCAACAAGTCCCACCAAGCTGAAGCTCCTCCCCCTCAGCACGTTCAGCTCTCTGAAGGTCAGTGGAAATGTGAAGTGGACCTCCTGCTGGGCTTTATCTTCAGCCCAGTCCACAGTGAACTTGTGTGTTAAGAGTGTTTTCCCAATGCCAGCCACGCCCTTTGTCATCACTGTCCTGATTGGTCGAGGTCTTCCAGGAGGGGCTTTAAAGAGCTCTTCTAGTGTGATGGCTCTTTCTGCTGTGTCTGATCTCCTGGATGTTGTTTCTATCTGTATGACCTCGTGTTCCTTGTTGACCTCTCCACCCCCTCCCTCTGTGATGTAGAGCTCTGTGAAGATCTCCTTCAGGAGGATTGGACTTCCTGCTTTAGCCACGCCCTCAGACACACACTGGAATTTCTTCTTCAACTTGGACTTCAGCTCACGTTGGTATCGATTAGCCTTTGTTCCTGAATGAAGACAAACCTAATGTTAGAGTGGAGAAGTCAGAGCAGGTTTGAACATTGGAGATCAAAGTGTGTGATGTTCTCAATCTGGATGGTTCCTCAGATTAAATGTGACTGATTGAATCATGCTTTGAAAAAGAAAAGCCAGCTTTGTGTCCTTCATGTGATGTTCCTCACAGTGAAGATGTTCACATGCTCTTACTGCTCTGCAGACGCTCAGCCAGCTCCTCCTGCTTCATCCTCTTCAGGAAATACAGTGTGATGTTCAGAAAGGCCTCCCTGCTCATCCTCTGCTCCTCATCTTCACCCTCCATCTGACTCTCTGAGCACTCTGGATCATCTCCATCTACAATCTTCTGCATGTGTTTGAGTTCAGCCTTAACAAAGCTGATGATGTTGTCCTCCAGCAGCTGGAACACAAACAGATTAAAGGTGATGAGTGAAGGTCTGCTCCAATCATCTGTGTGTGTGTGTGTGTGTGTGTGTGTGTGTGTGTGTGTGTGTGTGTGTGTGTGTGTGTGTGTGTGTGTGTGTGTGTGTGTGTGTGTGTGTACAGTGGTTTGATCACAGGCTGACAGTGTGTCAGTGTCTTTGTAGACGTACACACCATAAAGATGGAGTCAGGCTCAGCTCCAGAGGAACCATCCACACCCTCCAAGCTGCTGTGGAGAAGACACAGACACTCAGACATGCTGAGGAGCAGATGGAGGAAAGCACAGGAAGCTCTGCTAACATCATGTGAACATCAGTAACAGTGGGTGATGTCCTGCAGAGCCACAGTGCAGTGAGTGTGGAGCAGCCTTTGGAGCTCAGCTCATGTGTGGAACATCTCAGCATGTTTCCACTGAACAGGAGAACAAGTCTGTTGGACTGAGGCTTTATTTGTCTTCAATCCTTCATAAATCTGAAGATCACACGCTGTCTAAGACTCAACTACACACTGGAGACCATTCCTACATAGCCTTTTCTCTTTCACCTTCCACTGTTTGCTGAGATTTACATCAACACCACTTCAATAACAAACATAGTCCATCAAAAGTGCTGAGTTTTGTTCACCCCCCCACTCCACCAGATAGGGCAGCTGGGTAGGGGGTTTTTGATTGGGGTTGCTTGCCACTCTTAATGGGCCACTTTTCACCCTGGCTTTTTAACGCACCACACTAAGGGAAAACATTTAAAACATAAAAAATATAGATACTGTATATATACAAAAATAATAAATAAACATGAAAACATCATACACATACTATACTAACTAACTAGGGCTCCTGTGGTGAGGGCAGTCTCCCGTCCCTTTGCGTTGAGCCAACCAGGTGAACAAGTTTCTTCCAAAGCTGGCAATCCCATGCCAGGAGATCTGCATTCTCCACGGCAAGTCTGTGTTGTCTGAGGTTGCCTATAATGATGTCGACCCATTGTGTGCGGGGCTTGTCTCTTGGCCGTCTCCAACCAACTGCCCTTGTCTCGTGGCCGTATCCAACCTGCTGCCCTTGGGTCAAACTGGAGAATGGCTTTCGTCGAATGGTCAGGAGGTAGGTGGAGGACATTGCCAAACCAGCGCAGTTAAGCAAGACGCTTTAGGCTGACATGTGTGGGCTCTTAGCACTTTGTTGGACACCCGCTGGGTGCACCTGATGTTTTCAATGATTCTGAGAGCCCTGCTATCAAAACCATCTATTCTTGCAGCCAGAGTCTTGTTCAAGGGCCATGTCTCTGAGCCATAGATCAACAGTTAATCTCATCATCAACTAAACACATCATACACGTCTCAACAGAAGCTCATTGAACCACAACACTAACACATAGTGTTACCATGGAAACACACACTGAACTACACAATACTAACAACAAAGAGCATTACATTAAATACATCTGATCTTTAACTTTGAATGATTTATGTCAGGTTTGATTATAAAATAAGATCTTTGATGGTTCTAAATGATTGTATATGATGTAATAAAGACTAAATCAGTCATTTACAGTAATTAACAACATTTGTGCTTTGGACAGATGGACATGTTTTAGAGTTTAGATCATGTGACCTCACTTTCCACCAATGATTGTTAGCAATAAAAACTGTAAAGTATCCTGTACGTTTTATTGAGATGATCACAGTCTCCATGTGTTTAAACCATCAGTAATAATATGTTTATATAAATATACGTGTTTATCTCCTCTGTTTACCACACAGTATATGATCCATTCATTGATCAGAGATTAATACAGTTTATTTTATATTGTTAACAAGCATTGGTCCTAAAGTGTGTTAGTGTTTGAAAAATGTGCTGTAAAAGTTTAGTGTTTATCAGGTGGTGAACTAATTATAATAATGTATAATTATTAATAATAATAACTAGTGACTGAGGAAATAGTTGGTGACTGTATTTAGTGTGAAAACAAAGAAAAGTGATTGACACTTTAGTCCACATGGACTGAGAGATGAATCAACACTGCTGTGTGTACGACCTCTGTCCACACGCTTCATAAATACTGATTCTTTTTGTACTGGTGCACATTCTACATTTCATTGGTCTGAACGTATTTAGAACCAGTTCTATGAACGGATCAATAAATGAGGCCCCTGGACCATCAGGAAGACAACCAGCAACCTTCTTTATGTGGACTCACTGTGGGTCAGTAGATGGACCTCCTTTGAAGTCAATGTGTTTGTGCATGGACTGGTCACTTCTAAAGGACACACAGCTGGGTCCAGGTCCAGGTTCAGGTGTGAGTTGCTTCCTGGTCCTTGAAAACACACACACACACACACACACACACACACACACACACACACACACACACACACACACACACACACACACACACACACACACACACACACACAGTGTAACACTGATATACAGAGGTGTGAGTGCAGAGCTCTGACGTGGTCTCACCTCTGATCTTTAGTCTGGATCTCATGTTGTTCTTTCACCGTGTCCTGATCCATAGCAAAGACACACCTACACACACACACACACACACACACACACACACACACACACACACACACACACACACAGTGTAACACTGATATACAGAGGTGTGAGTGCAGAGCTCTGACGTGGTCTCACCTCTGATCTTTAGTCTGGATCTCATGTTGTTCTTTCACCGTGTCCTGATCCATAGCAAAGACACACCTACACACACACACACACACACACACACACACACACACACACACACACACACACACACACACACACACACACACACACACACACACACTAGTTTAAGTTGTGTTACGGCTGAATTTACGGTTGACCTCATTTGGAGACATGATTTATTGCTCTGGTTGAATGATGGAGTCCAGGCGGAGCATTGATGGTTTTATAAAAAAGATTTATTATAAGATAAAATAAAAAGGAGTAAAGAAGAAGCTTCCATCCTGAAAGAATGAAAAACAAAGGCTGGTGGCAAAGCAAAAATGCAAAACCCGTTCAAGACCCGTTCCAACGCTCTGACTAACAGTTTCAAAGCTTAAGCTTTTTATACAGATAAGAGCAAAGTTCCACTCTGGGGTAAGGAGGAGGGGAGAGTCAGATGCCCAATAGTGGAAAGATTTGAGGATGATGAAGACGTATATGTTATGAGGAAGATGTGGCGCCACTCTTATCTCCTTGATAGTGTGTGCTGCATGTGAGCAGAGACTCTGGCCTTGGCTCTGTGCACTGAGTACGCTCTGTACTGTTTAATCATGATTCAGCTGTTCAAAAGTGTAATGAGTAATGGAGTCATCATGTATTAAAACATGACAAATTGTACACATGAACATAAATTTGACGATATGATGATGAATATAAAAATGACCATAACATTCCCCACTTTTGGTCGCCCTCAACGACCAAATTAAGAAACAAAATTATTATATTCAGGGTTAACTTTTGTGAGGCACAGATATATCAAGAAAATGTGGAAATAAACTTCTTCATCATTATTATCAATGGCATGAATCATCAAAAATCATCCTTTATTACATCTAGATAAGCAAAAATCATCATTTGCATCAAGGACATCACTCGTCTTCATCGGCTGAGTTCAGTGGTAACTGGGGTAACCAATAGCCATGGTTAGAATCACCGCACTTGATTGGCGGCATCATGAGTGAAGAACCTTGAGTATTTTCCTCAATCATAGCAGAAGGGTTTATGACTGTATTCCTGCAGCTAGGTGTGAGGTTGTCCACCCTCAACCTAGCTATGAGCATTTGGTGTGGCTTATAAACAAAGTTAGGCCCTTGTTCTAGAGCGTTTTCTTGTGTGTGTCGTGAAAAAGAAAATCTCAGTGGCCTTGTCGGTTCCCCCTTCATTGTTCGGTCAGCCTCCGTCTCAGCATCAGCCGGTGTCGGCAATCATCTTGGATCCATGTCGCCCGCTCCGCGACCTTCACTGCCGTGTGGGTCGTTCATTTCCGGTCGGCGTTGTAGATGATTGGTTGTTGTCTGAGGAAGGGTAGTCTCCACACACCTGGCAACCTCTCTTGGGATCGGCTGGTACCTGAACAGAAGGGGGGGGGAAACACCAAAACAGAACTCTTGGGATTGGCTGGTACCTGAACACAGGCGCGATCCCACTACTGAGGCTTTAGCTGGTACCTGGTACCTGGTAGGCTTTAGCTGGTACCTGGACAGAAGGGGGGGGGGGGAAACACCAAAACAAAACTCACCAAAACAAAACAAAATAAAATAAAATAAAATAAAATAAAATAAAATAAAATAAAATAAAATAGAATAAAAGTTTAGGGGTGTTAGGTTTAGTTAACTAACTAAATGAATAGTTAGTATGGCCAGGAAGGCAGAGACAGGTCAGAGGTCAGGATCTGAGAGCTTTTCAGATCCTGAAAGGTGCTGCTGCACAATCACACAATGGTTAGGTGTGGGTTAGTGAGCTAGCTCAATGTTATCTGTAGCCCATTCGCACGCGAGTGGGAAAATATGAGGCTGAAAGAAAAGCAGGAAGTATTAATTCGATTCTCTTTTCCTGGAGCAAGAAGAAGCATAGCTGGAGTTGCAGTGATTATCTGTGGTACGTCTACTTACCTGGTGAGAAGCAACAATTTGAGAACCACTGTTTACAAGGACATGCAAGTCGGACGGAGAAGGACATGCAAGTCGGACAAGTCGGACGAGTGTGGAGTGTGGTTACATGTCTTCTCAAGATGAATACATACAATTGGGAGACATGGAGATGTGAGAAAGCTAAATGAGTTTAACCAAATAAATAAATAATGTTATTTATTTATTTAAATTGTTTGTTTCATTTTTCTTTGCTATCTCTTATTTGTGAAGGAGAAATCTTATTCTATCCTTTATTTACTCTGAATAATGTTAACACTCCACACCTATTTACATAGCCTAATTTTTTTATAGAGCTGAATTTGTCAGTTCATTTATTTCATTATTTTCCCTCATAATTATTATTTGAGGTGTAATTTACTTACTTTTGAAGGTCAATTGGTGGCAAAAGTGTCTCCTATACTGTGTCTGAACCAGAGTTTAGCAAGATTATTGGCCCTTTAAGGTTAGACAGAATTAAAGTTAAGTTGAGTCGAAAAATCATATTGTCTTTTGCTCTCTGTATTTATCCCATTCGTAGGGGTGACAAGCCCCAGCACGGTTTGGAGAGCTTCCTTAAATGCTTGGAAGTTACTTAACTTTAAACTATCTCTTATTTCAATCAATTATCAAGAATTTCAGGAGGACCCTTTTTAAATCTCAGGCGACCCAGATTGGGCCACCAACCCAATGTTGAGAACACTTAATTTTTCCCTTAAAAGTGTCTAAACCCAGTGAAGGTGTTTTATGGTCTTGCACGCTAAGTGCTGGTGGAACAAGAAGAAAATGGTTGGAGGGTTTTGGGGTATATTATTTTCCTATGATTAAATATAAATCAAACATCAGAGGGACGTTGGCCCCTCCCTTCCCTTTTTTACATAAGAATACATTTGGATTCTTAAAACCATATGATAAATATCATTGGAAAATCACTTATCTGATCATTTTGGATGTGTCTCCGTTTTCCTCTCTCTTGTGTCCGCCTCCCTTTGTGCCCTCCAGCCTCCTCGACCTCCTCCTCCTCAGCCTTAAAAGGTCAAAGCCAGGGTCAACTGTACGCTCCCTTTGGAAATTTGAAGATCTGTCCCCACTTTTGCAGTTGGATTGGAAGTCTCTGTAGTCTCTGGAATAGATATTATGTTAGAACATCCACAATATGTCATATTGTCACGTGTCTATTTCAATCTATTTCCCCTTTGCTTCCCAGTTACAGTTATGGACAATACTTCCCTTTAATTCTCATCCTTCATCATAAGAGCAGTGACCAGGCATGGCGGCTGGGGGAGGCAGGATCGGAGTCGAGAAGGCGGTGGCATTGTCTGTTAGGAAACACTCAGAAACAGAAAGAGAGGAAAACATTAAGACTTAAATGAATAATTTAAAATTAAATTTCTTCATTAAATTTCTTTAGTTGGATCTGATTCGTCTCCTTTGAGTATACAGCCAGCGACCAGTATTTTGGAAAAAGCTACACAATAGCAACAACTAAGACGAAGACATAGACAAGTGCACACCACAACGAGTATACACATATAACAACAAAAACATGGACACTGAACATGAACAGTAAGGTCAGTCAAGGTCAAAGCCAGTCATTCCACTGAAAGTGGTATCATATATAAAAAAACGTCGTTTGGTGTTTTTAAACACCCAGAAAAAAACCTTTAAAACCTGGTAAACTTTTTAGAAGGCCCAAGGCCTAAAACCATAGTTCTTTTAACAAGCAGCATTGTTTTCTGAACACCCCACTACATAATTGGCAAAAACAGGGAGAAGATCTAGTGCATCAAAACCCAGGAGGAAAGGAAGGTGAAACAGAGGAACATGTGTAGTCAAACAGCCATTCATCGGTCAATCACTCAGTGACACGTCCACGGCACATTCGCACTCACAACGCGGTTCTCTCAGGCATACGTAACGTGTCATCATTCAGTCACTCATGCCGCACACGTTCATGCCTCAATTTTCACGTCCATGCATTCACAAGGTTTTGCTGCATAGTGTCTAAGTGGAATATAGGTCTCATCTAACCCACCAGCGGCGATAGCCAGTCCACCTCGTCTCTCGGGGTCAATGAGCTCTTATTGCCCCCCCATGCTTGGCAACCTTTTATTGTTAATTAATTGCTTTTTACTGGTATCATCTGATTACTAAGAGGTACGCTCCTTTTTACTTCCGCCTTGGCGGAGTCTTAGATTATCGCCCGCGGTACTGACAGTCTACTAGCTGCTGATCAGGCAGAACTCGCACGGCCGTGCCTCAATAACAAACTCAACCCCGGTACCGAACCTGGGGGAAACTCTCAACAGTTGCAAATTCCAGAAACTTAAAACAAATATCTGAATTAGCCGGAGACCCTCTCAACCTGGCCTTATGAAAATATAAAACTGGGAGAATTTCCAGGGGAACCTTACAACTTCTGACTTTAAGAAAAATATAAAGCTGGAAGGAGTATGGGGGAAGGGTAACCTCTCAACCTGTGACTTTATTTAAAATATAAAGCTGGGAGAATTTCAAACTCGACCACTCGTTACTCCGGAGATATAAAAACCCTCCGAATTAGCAGGAGAATTATAAACACCACCAACGCAGAACCTTCAGGACTTTATTGGGCACCTCTAAGATTGAACGGAGCACGCAACCTCTAATAACCCTCACTCTAAGGGAACGTAGAAATTTGTTCAGAACGGTATTCGGTTACCAAGCATGTATCAAATCAGGTGGACCACTATCCCCCAAAGATCGCTTTCCCTAGCAAGGTTTATCCTTTTTCTGCACATTAAACCAGGACTTCTTGTTTGAAAAGTAATTGCCTATGTACTCATAGCAACAAATGGGACATTTTTTCTCAGGAAAAATTTGGTACCCCCCCCTGCTGTCGAGTGGCTTTGGGCCGGCCAGACAGTCCGACGCGGTAAGGGGGAGGCGCGCAAAATGAAAACAATGAATGTTGAACTAGGCTGTCTGTCGCAAGAAGCTTCAAAAAGGGTAAGGTACAGATTGTTTACGAGGGTATCGGTCAAAAAAATGTCAAAATGTAAACTTGGTTGAGGCTGCAGTCCTCAATCTCTGTCTCAATTTTCCTGAAATTGAGTAAAAACAAAAGAGAAAAAGAAGAATCGTTCAGAAATAACAAAGGAGAAAAACGTGTGAGCTCAAAAAAATCATGGCCAATAAAAATTAAAACTTCAGCTCCAAAAGCTGAGGCAACAGAGGGCTCTTTCTTCAGCGGATGTAACTATATCTTGCATTGTGGGGGCCTCCCCTCAACAAGAAAATAAAATGAAAGAAAAGCAAACAAAAACAACCTTATCAGTAACACTATTTTCTTCCCTTTTGTTTGTTCTTTTCTCATAAAGGCAACAGCAGTGTAAATAAATGAGCAACATAATGAATAAAAGCAAAGATAAATGATGGGCACACATGGTATCATGTGGCAAACAGAAGGGTTCTGTGTGAAGTTCTGGTGGTCCTGTGTTTCAGCTCATAGTTAT
This sequence comes from Gouania willdenowi, assembly GCF_900634775.1. Taxonomy (NCBI): domain Eukaryota; kingdom Metazoa; phylum Chordata; class Actinopteri; order Blenniiformes; family Gobiesocidae; genus Gouania; species Gouania willdenowi. The sequence continues at coordinate 36,593,321 of NC_041049.1, read as the reverse complement.
GAACGTGAGTGTGTGACTGTATGTCTGGTCTGTCTGCGTGTGAGAGAATAAATGAAAACAAAATAATCTAGTGCATAGTCAGAAGATAGAGGGGTTAGTATTGTCTTATCGAAGGAGAAGCTTGTTGGCTATTTGCTAGTTGTCCCCCTCCATGCCAAAGTTCAAGGCTAAAGTGATTTAGCACTACCACCAAAGGCTGTGGTGGACTTCTTGTGGCTTGGTATCCTTGTGGCTTTTGAAACAGTGTCTTTTTTGGTGAAGATATTCCAGCAGACGTGTGACCAGTCTGCAGTTGCTGCCCATCATTCAGGCAGTAGTCGTGGCGTTTAACTCGCAACTCATTGGTGGGGGAGTGTCCACTCCGACGCCCACAGGTTCTCAGTCTTTGATGATGGGGCAGGATGTGTTAATCCCAGCATTGGCATGCGGCCCATTCATAGACGATGAAGAGTTGACTTGGGACTGAGCGAGTTATTTCAGCATTGCTTTACTGAATGGGAGTTGAGTCCTTGAGTCCTGAAAGGTCACAGACCTTTGATTGTCCATTTCCTTCTGATGCTTGGTCCTTTGAATGATGTTGACATTTCATTAGCGTAAGAGTTGAAGGTGATTTCATTCTTTCATTGAAGATGTCGTTTCTTCAGGGGGGCAACCACAAAGCCAACAATAGAATAATAATAAAAAAATGATAATGATGATAACAGTAATATTAAAATAAAATAAAATGAAATACTGTATTCATCTGTGTGTGTGTTTGAGTGTGTGTTGCTCATATTCATTTTAGAGTGAACCCATCAAACATGAAATCAAAATAAAATTTAAAATAAAAATAAAAATAGTGTCTGTGTGTAATGGCACTATTCTGTCGACAGGGGGAGAGGTGAGAAATCACAATGTTGTGTCACAAAATCAATGAGGGGCGCTACCTCTCTCTCTCTTGTGTGTGTGTGTGTCTTCTCGTGGGTGTGGCTCTCTCTCTTTCTTTGCGTGCGCGTGCGCGTGTGCGCCCGTGCGCGTGCGCGTGTGCGCCCGTGCGCGTGCTTCCCTCTCTCTCTCTGTGCGTGGGTGCGTGCGTGCGTGTTTGGCTCTCTCTCTTTCTCTCCCTTTCTCTCTCTGTTCTGAGAGAAAAAAAACCAAAAAAGAAAACCAAAGCAGAAACACAGCAGCCGACGTGTCTTCTCACTGCGAGAGAAAAACAAAACAAAAAAAAAAAACCCAAAGCCGGCTCTCTCCAAAATGAGAGCCTTAAAGCCAAACAACTAAAAAAAAGAAGTAAAACTCACCGAAAGCATGATCTGAGTTCACATCATACCAAGATTGTATATGCGTATGCATATATTATTTGTTTATTGGATTCTTCATCTGTTTGATTCACAGAAACACAATTTAGGTTAGGTTCGGGGTTTTAATCTATTTTGCTTTCGGTACAGAGGTGAACTCAGATCATGGCACCGCTGGGATGTTTTGGAAACTTTGGTTGCCCGTCTATCTATGGTCAGGACCTCACAGGCTGTGGGTGTCCGAACAAAACCAAAGTAAATAATGACCAGCCGTATTTTATGCCTAAACAAAATATCCGAGCCCGAAGAAAAACAGAGGGAACCTACAGCATTAAAAAGCAAAGAACCTATTCACTGCGTCAAAACACAGAACAGCTGAGGATCAAAATCAAAGCTCAAAGCTGAAAATCAATACAATGCTTGACTGGTTCCAAAAAAAATCAACACAAAGCGAATATATATGTAAATGAAAATTTATATATATATGTTTATAAAGGCAGCTTTACCTTAGTCCGAATTGGTGTTTGAGGTTCAACCGATGGTTCGTGATCCAGTCTCTGTCCGAGGGGTGGACAGAAGATGGTCCTTGTTCGTGATCGCCAATTGTTACGGCTGAATTTACGGTTGACCTCATTTGGAGACATGATTTATTGCTCTGGTTGAATGATGGAGTCCAGGCGGAGCATTGATGGTTTTATAAAAAAGATTTATTATAAGATAAAATAAAAAGGAGTAAAGAAGAAGCTTCCATCCTGAAAGAATGAAAAACAAAGGCTGGTGGCAAAGCAAAAATGCAAACCCGTTCAAGACCCGTTCCAACGCTCTGACTAACAGTTTCAAAGCTTAAGCTTTTTATACAGATAAGAGCAAAGTTCCACTCTGGGGTAAGGAGGAGGGGAGAGTCAGATGCCCAATAGTGGAAAGATTTGAGGATGATGAAGACGTATATGTTATGAAGAAGATGTGCGCCACTCTTATCTCCTTGATAGTGTGTGCTGCATGCGAGCAGAGACTCTGGCCTTGGCTCTGTGCACTGAGTACGCTCTGTACTGTTTAATCATGATTCAGCTGTTCAAAAGTGTAAAGAGTAATGGAGTCATCATGTATTAAAACATGACAAATTGTACACATGAACATACATTTGACGATATGATGATGAATATAAAAATGACCATAACAGTTGCCAAACCATGTGTGACATAGAACGATGTTCACACAAACAGAATAACTATTAGAAATAGAGATTACACTATATATATTGTATCTATAACAAAATGTACAATTAAGCTCTCTGTTATAAAGGGGAAAATGTTATTTACAGTGTTTTACATATATCCATATATATATACTATCATCATGAACTGGAAATGTAAAAAGTTCAAACACATCAAACACTGGAAGATACTTCAGTCAGAACAACCCCCCTCCCCTTTATATATATATATATATATATATATATATATATAAAGGGGGGGGGCCCTGTGTGAAAATAAACTGGTTGTTGATCACAGTTTTGTACTAAACACAGTTAATCATGCTGCATCAGGGTCCTACCACCCTCTTTAAAACAGTGTTAATGGTACAACCCACATGTGCTGCTACAGTCTGAACTGTGGATGTGATGTGGAGCAGGAGATAGAAAGCAGCATGTCTTTCCTCAAGAAAGGAAAACCAGGACAAAAAGTCAAAGAAAGGGAGAGAAGGTGAAATGAGGGAAAACAACTGTTTACTCAGTTCTTCAGAGATTTAAAACACTCACATCTTTTTTAGACAATATATTATTTAGTTTGAAATTAACTACGTGCACTCTCACACATTTAAATACTGGAACATTTCTTTTGCATGTAAAAAAAAAAATTGGAAATGAAGTTATTTTAAAAAAAATGATTTTGAAGACTATATTTTGCTGTCACTAATTCTTAAATAGGTAAAGCCAGAGTGTCCCTATGATTGTAATTATTCTATATTTACCTTTTATTAACCTTTGTACACGTTTACGTTGTCTGTGTGTCCAGCCGACCCTTAAATTGTAGCTAAAATATGCCACAAACACAATATTCAATAAACCATTAAAATATAGTAGGACAGACGGGCCCAACAAGATGGTTTGTACCCAGGACCCAAAATGTGGTGCTACTCCCCTGCCTTTCCCCCACATATTAGTTTATTATTAACTTGTTGTTGTCTCCTCCCCTCACCCTCTAATAGCACAATATTATAATTATTATAATATCACACACTTACTGTATTATAATGTCTATGATTTCTAAAAACTGTCTATGATCTATGGCATTTTATCTCTAATTGTCTCTGTCTTTTATAAATATACGTATATTCATATAGACACACGTGCATCTGTACATATGTATATATACATACATGCATGGACAGAATATCTATAAATACATAAATGTATCTCTCTCACACAGACTCAAACCTTTTCTCTGCAGAGTTTGTTCCTGGAGGTCTGCTGTCCTTCCTGTTTCAGATGTTGGTCAGTTCTTCATCAGTGTGTGTGTGTGTCTGCTCTGTGACTGTGTGTGTGTGTGTGTATCTGCTCTTTGACTGTGTGTGTGAGGTGAGGTCTCTTCCACGCCTTCATTCCTTCCCAGTATAAACATGTGAAACCAGTTTACCCTCATTCTGCTGTGATGCATCACCAGTCACTGTATTGAGACACAATGACCACAACATGTAACTCATGCACCAACCCTCCTTGAACCAATTCTGCTAAATACAAACACAATCCCTGCTTTACACTTACATTTCAGTTGTAAAACACACTTTTTTCTGAACACCACATACAATTGTCTGCATTTGATACAATTTTCATGAAGAAAATTTCTTGTTTTCACCAGGAACACACTGTCATTTATAATGATAAAGTTGATTGCTCTACGATGTTCACAAACTGATCACATGACCAAACACCTGTCACACAGTTTTACAATTATCAATCAGAGCTTCAGCATAAAAGGACAACAGGTGAGTGTTTCTGTTTTGGACCAATGGATGCTAATATTGGAAACAGAGGTGGAGCCAGAGGAGTGAGAGGAAGAGGAGGAGGAAGAGGAAAGCAAAGGACTGTAATCTCTGATGAGATCTGAACCACTTTGGTTGATCATGTGATCAATCATGGTGTTACAATGAGAGAAGTCCCCACATTGTTCACACACTCAACTTTGAATGAAAAAAAAAACATCCTTTACGCTGGAAAATATGGAAATAATCGCTTTGTGAACGAGCTTCAAACAATTTAAGTTGTCAACAAATTAATATGATTTTGCCAAATTAAATTATTTTCATGATTCCACATTTGTTAATGCAGTCCAAGTATGATCTATACTATGAGCTAGTGTCTATATAGACAAGAGAAAGGTCATCCTACAGGGTCATATCTCATCACCATATATGGAATCACCTTGCTCTAGAAATAGATGAGAAAAAGACAACCTATCAATCAGTGAAACAGGGAGCTTGTTGTTTGACCCCCAAGTTTAAATATATCTCAGTGGTACACTGACTCAAAATGAAGGCCTCTAAGCTCTTTGCTGTGATGTATAAGAAACAGTTTCATCTTTGTTCAAAATATCAAGATGTTTAAATACTTTGATACACTTCAAGAACGTTAGCTGTTAGCAGCTAGCAGAGCGTTAGCTGTTAGCAGCTAGCACTAAACAAAAATAGATAAAATAAATAACTAGCTAAACAAAAAACATTGATCACATGGAAACAGTGGTCTATTAATTTATTTCATTGTAGTTTTATTTAATTTTAAGATAACTGTACTGGTACTTTATGCAAATGTAAAGAGTGACGTCACAGTTTATGTTTGTTACAATTAGGATTAGCTTTGATGTTGATGTGTGTTTATTACTGATATTTTATTATTTATTGTTAATATAGAAGTTTTGGAGTGTTTTCACAAATGTGAATGTCAATAGTAAAACATTTTAGTATTAATAATAATAATAATAAAATAATAATAATAATAATAATAATAATAATAATAATTGATGAGCAAATTATCACTAGAGCCACTTTATATGTTTCTATTTAGTATCAAAGTTACAGTTTGTACTAAAGTTTTCAAGCTGCAGCTGTTAAGTTCAATTTTTGGTTGTGTTTATTTTGGTTAAAGCTATTAGTGCAATGCCTTTAATCTAATAATATTAATAATTTGTAATTTGAACCTGTTACTAAGATCTTTATTTAAATTAACTTTGATTTACTTGTTTGTGTGTGTGTGTGTGTGGTGTGTGTGTGTGTGTGTGTGTGTGTGTGTGTGTGTGTGTGTGTGTGTGTGTGTGTGGGTGTGTGTGTGTGTGTGTGTGTGTGTGTGCTGGGACTCTAACACACCGTCATTACTTCACTGGATAAAATATGTAGAACCAGTCCAACCTGAAGCTGCTCACACACACACACACACACACACACACACACACACACACACCACACACACACACACACACAATTTCATTAGTATTGTTCAATTACAATTATATTCTCAATTACTAAAGTTCAAATTCAATTAATAACAATTACAATAATAAATACCCTTTATTTCCTTACTGTGTACATGACAATAACACTAGAAATAGATGCTCTAAAGGACCAGATTTGCTTTAGATGCTTTGGAAAGCCTTTGATCAGTTAGAGTGGCTGTATTTATGTGTTTATATATTTAAGTGTAACTATTTATGAAGTGGGTTCAAAACAAAGGCTGGACTAAAATCATCACCAATGGACACATTTCATCTATATTTCACACAGGGATGTCCTTTATTCTCAACTATTCATCCTTTATTTATTCATTAGATTGATTTAGAAAAGAGACCTACGGGCTTCCGGCGTAGCGGGCAATGGAGTAGGACGCGTGCATGTGGAGCTCCTGCAGAATTTATTCAAATTCAACATCTTGGTGGTTATTACACCGTCTGACTTTATCAAACCTCTGACATACTGTATATCACTGTGACCTGGTAGATAAGAACAATCAGAATGCCTGCTAAAATGAATAAAGGAGGAGGTGCGACTCAGACTCTGATCCGCCTGCTCAGCTACCTAAAGCCTCGACAATCGGTGATTCACCTGGCCGGGATAATACCTGTGTTGAGGCGGCAGGGATACAGGCCGGCTTCGATCAACGCGCACTTCTTTTGAGTCACTCCGAGACGACATCTCCCAAATGTTCAAAGCCGAACTAAAAAGCTGCACTGGGCGACGATCTAAATTCAATCAAAAGTGAACTTAAAAGCCATGAAGACCGAGCTTTCATCACCAGCATAGCATCGGTCAGGCGAGCATGGCGGGGCTAACAAGTACGGTGGCCGATATGGAACAATGCCTCTCTACATGCACGGACGATATCACGGCAATCCAGGGACTGTGAAACGGCTTTCTGCAGACGTGGAAAGACTTGAAAATAAGTGTGAAGACTTAGAATCGAGATCACGTCGTAATAACATCCGAATTATCGGCATTCCCGAAGACGCTAACATAGCTCCGAATGCATTAGCAGGCATCTAAAAGAGCCTTCGGCCTCGATGCAGCACCACGACTGGATCGGGCACACCGTACACTTCAAAACCGAAGCCAAAGCAGGACAACGGCCTCGAGCAGTCATAGCCAGACTCCACTACATTTCTGACAGTGTGGACATTCTCCGGAAGGCGAGGGAGCTGAGGGAACGTCAAGATTCGGGACATGACCATTGCTGTGTTCCCGGACCTCACAGCTAAAACCGCCCGTGAACGTGCTGCTTTTAAACAATGTGAGACGAAGGCTTCGAGAAATCCCAGACCTTCGGTTCGGGATACTACACCCTGCCCGTCTTCGTGTGACATATAAGGGAGTTGAAAAGGAATTCAAGACCCCGGAGGAGGCCGATGCTTACCTGGACAGCTGAAGGTGGATGGAGACTGAGGCGACAACAATATGATAGGTACTCCGTGGCTAGTGAGTAGGTAAATGATAATGGAGAACATTTCAATATGTGATACTGGACAGATTTTTAAATTGGTTTTGGGATTAAAACATGGACATTTGATGCGCTGTTTTGATTATATTTCATTTTGGAGTTAGTTTACGTTTGGACATTATCACAGCGCAACGTTTATTTTGATATCGAATGAAGGTGTTTGGGAGAGAGCCCACTTTGGTTAAACTGTATGTTTTAGAGGCTTAAAATACAACAATTTCGATTTATTGGTGTCCTCTCTCTCTCTCTCTCTCTTTCGCCCCACTGAAAGCTTAAAATATACTTTGATATGGTTTAACACTAGAAGTCCCAGGGATTTCTATATCTCCCCAGAAGTCCCAGAGCAGGGTCAAATGAACTCTAGGACCAACTGACGACTCTGATGGCTACAATTTGCATCTATTCATTTGTAAATGAATCACCTGAGAAATCAGCAGGGGGGAGAGCATGAACTCTAACAATGGAAGTCTGGAATGTTAGGGGGAAGTGCCCTGGAAGCTAAAGTCACAATGCCCCGTTTATTAACTCGTTCTGCTTGATGCTGGGGGAGAACAAACACAGACTACAAACATTGAAAGAAACAGAGTCACTTGAGGGCAAAAAAAACATCAGATTGTGTAGTGTAAATGGGGCCTGAGACAAATCCAGTATAGACATTGTTACTGAGCACTTCAAGAACCTGGGTGTGCCTCTCAACAATAAACTGTATAATAAGGGCCATAGTGTACAATTCTATATATATTTTTTTATTATCACAATCCCTTCACAACCTGGTCAAGACACTGATGTGCATCAGAATTTATGAACTTTGATGAAATCATAGCATGTTCAGAATGTGTTCAGAGTATGTTCACAGGTTGGGGTGGGGTAGGGAGGAGCTGGGACAATTTCCATACCTATAGGAATAGCCTATTTTCATGCATCCTTTTGTGCTGTGGGGAATAAATAGCTGACTGCTTTCCACCACACAGTCATTAAAAATAAATAATTTTTGTGTTCTTTTGAATGAAGCTGTGTTGGAAAGTTGTCATTTAAAAATAAAAAAGTAACCAGAAAAATTGTAGATGTTACACAAAAAATGACAGGAATCAGGAAAAAAGGTTGCTGTGTCATAGAGGGTTAAAGCCTCCACCTTATGAGAATTTTAAATATATATTCTTACATAGTCCATTAACACATGTAAAAAAAACCCAAAAAGAGTTAAAATATCATGCAACTGTATATAACTATATATTACTGAAATTCTTCCTGAACCCAGGATGCAGGGCCCCTCCTGTGGTGCAACACTTACTGCCTCATTGACCATAACAAAGCAGCTGAGTACAGACGTTAGCTCAAATCCTTTGGGTCGAATGACCCCTCTCTGGGTTTTATAGGTAAAAAGTTCATTTGACCCCTCTGTGGGACTTCTAGTGTTAAATTGGATATAAAGTGGTATTTTTCAGTTGCTCGCTTTTAAACCATTTACACTGGGATGAGGGAACAGGAAAGGGAAAATTATAATAAATAAATAAATAAAAAATTAAAAAGTATGTTAGTGATTTTACTTTGCTTTGAAATGTGACTAAAAATAAGATAAAATTAAATTAAAATCACCGAGATGTTTGTTATACTACCTAGTTCTGCAGGGGCTCGATGCCCGGGTTTTTGGATGGAGCTACACAGCCGTAAGCATTACCTGGAAGGAATAACTCCTATTGGAGTTCATACACTATTTTCATCATTTGGGGATGAAAATGTGTACTCTAGGGGAAAGTTAGGGTTTGATAGGTTTGAAGGGGCACATTTCTTTTTCTTTTCTTTTTTAATTATTTTTTTTTTCTTTTTTTTTTCTTTAGGAGGACTATTTGTGTTTGTATTTCCTAAACAGTTTGATGGCTAATACTCCACCACAGCTCTAAACATCCTCATAGCCTTAGATTTGTGAGCTGGAATGTTAAGGGGTTGGGAAATCCTGTTAAAAGATCAAGGTATATTCTCACCTGAAACGTCTAAATACAGACATTACATTTTTACAGGAAACGCATCTGCAAAACAAGATTGTGACAGGCTCTCCTGCCCCTGGGCTGGGCAACGTTTTCACATTCCGTTTTTTTCCTCTAAGGCCAGAGGGGTCTCCATATTCATTAACAAAATGATTCAATTTTTGCATACCATGACAAAATCTGATTTAAATGGAAGATATTTGATTGTTGTAGGTACATTACAACAACAGCGAGTAGTACTAGTAAATGTATATGCTCCGAACTTTGACAACCCTGGATTTATGCAAATGTTGTTTGAAAACATTCCCTCCCTGAATGATCATCTGCTGATTTTTGGGGGAGATCTCAACTGTGTTATTGACCCAATCTTCGATCGATCCAATCCCCGTACTTTTATCCAATCCTCTATGTCTAAAGTAGTTTCTGAATTCATGGCTAAAAACGGATATGTGGACCCTTGGAGGTTCTGTCACCCACAAGCAAAGGAATTTTCTTTCTATTCTCATGTGCACAAATCTTTTTCTCGTATAGATTATTTTTTCACTGATAGTGCCTTTGTTTCAAAAATAACCTCAACAGAATATCATGCAATAATTATTTCTGATCATGCGCCGATTAGTATAGACATCCAGTTTGAAGTTTGCCCTCGATTTTCTTCACCCTGGAGATTCAATCCTACTTTATTATTCGACAACAAATTTGTTAAATTTATATCAACCTCAATAGAAGATTTCATAGCCACGAACCAGCCCAGCTGTACTTCATATTCACTGCTCTGGGAAACACTTAAAGCATATCTTAGGGGACAGATAATTTCCTTCTCGGCCAATGCAAATAAGATACGAAAATCTAAGATAGAGGGACTTACCTCAAACATACTCAACATAGACCGTCAAATTGCCTTGGACCCAACTCCTAGTCTACATAAACAGAGGCTGGAGTCTCAAACTGAATTGGACCTCATCACTACGAGTGATGCAGAACGGCTATTGCTGCGTTCTCGCAGCATGTATTACGAACATGGGGATAAAGCAAGTAGACTCCTAGCGCATCAGTTGAGGCGACAGGCGGCTCTCCCGCATCATCCCTCAGATTGAGGACTCTTCGGGTTCAATGCACTGTGACTCAAACAAAATTAATGATGCATTTAAAATGTTTTACTCTTTTCTTTACAGCTCAGAATGTTCAACCGATATCACTGAATTGACATCATTTCTCAGGAACGTGGGAATTCCTACCTTGGATGCGGGGGCTATAGAGGAACTTGACTCTCCGTTGACCTTGGAGGAAGTCATAATAGCTATCAAATCCATGCAGAATAAAAGCCCCAGGTCCGGATGGTTTCTCGGTGGAATTCTTTAAAAAATTTAAGGATAAGTTGGCTCCTTTCTTATTTCGATGTATAACGAATCTTTAGAGAGAGGTTTTCTACCAGAAACATTAACCCAGGCATCCATAACTGTACTCCTAAAGAGCAGCAAGGATCCTACACAATGTTCCTCCTATAGACCTATATCTTTGCTAAATGTGGATGCAAAGATTCTGGCGAAAATTCTAGCACGACGACTTGAAAAGTTTCTTCCCAATTTAATATCAGAGGAACAAACCGGTTTTATAAAAGGACGCCAACTTTTTTTCAATGTAAACACTTTTCAACATTATATACTCAAGTAAATCTGCTGCTATTCCAGAAGTGGTCATTTCATTAGATGCGGAGAAGCGTTTGATCGCGTTGAATGGCCATACCTTTTTGCTACACTGGAAAAATTTGGTTTTGGAAAGACATTCATATCTTGGATTCGCCTTTTATATACCAATCCACAGGCTAGTGTTCGTACAAATAACATTTGTTCAGATTATTTTAAGTTATTTCGAGGAACCAGACAGGGTTGTCCCCTGTCGCCTCTGCTCTTTGCCTTGGTGATAGAGCCTTTGTCAGTTATGCTCAGAACATCTACCTTGTATCAAGGAGTCACTCGAGAAAATAAGGAATTTAAATTGTCACTGTTTGCCGATGATTTATTATTATATGTAAGTGACCCGATAAAAAATATTCCTTATATTCAAACAATCTTGCAAACATTTGGGTCCTTTTGGGATATAAAATTAATATCCTTAAAAGTGTCTGTTACCCAATAAATGACCCGGCGTTGGAGCTGCGGCAGACGGACATTCCTTTTAAAATTAATTCCAGTGGCTTTAAGTATCTGGGGATAAATATTACACGTACTATATCCTCTCTATTTTTGGCCAATTTTTCGCCCTTAATTACTCAGCTTAAATTAGAATGGAGAGATGGAATAGTTTACCATTATCCCTTATTGGACGGATTAACACGATAAAGATGAATGTATTGCCAAGATTGCTTTTCCTATTTCAATGTATCCCACTCTATTACCAAAAAAGTTCTTTAAAGATATTGAAAGTATTGTTTCACAACCTTTCTATGGAATAAAAAGGCTCCAAGGATTCAAAAGTCTCTGTTACACAGATGTAGGTTTAACGGAGGCCGTGCTTTGCCCAACTTTCAATTATATTACTGGTCAGCACACATCCAAAAGATAATATACTGGATTGAGTCTCCTGGTGTTTTATGGTGCATACTTGAAAGACAATCTTGTAGTTTGTCTTCTCTTGATGCTCTACTTCTCTTCTCTCTGCCCTTGACCCCTCTGGCTTCACGGGAAACTTAGTTGTGAGATCCACCCTTCGAATCTGGTATCAGTTTAGGAGTCATTTTAAATTTTTATCACCTTCTCCTAAAGCTCCCTTAATTAAAAATCATTTATTCAATCAATCAATCAATCAATCTTTATTTGTATAGCGCCAAATCATAACCAATGGTATCTCAAGGCACTTTACAGTAGAGCAGTCTTAAGGACGGACTCTTCATTTTATGGATACACATATGCATATATACGTATATACACATACATATGTATCCCACACCCAACATGAATTCATCATGGCGGCAAGGAAAACCTTCTGTTAAGCAGCAGGAACCTTGTGTGGATCCCATTCCTATGATGAACAGCCATCCACGTTATGCTGTGTTGGGTGTGTGCAGAGGAAAGGGTGGAGACAGAGCCACTGAGACTCTGTAACTCCACACTAAGGATCCCACGGACCTGCAAGACAAAAGCCAGAAGGAGTACAGGAGCAAACACACAAGGGAAGAAGCAGACAAGAGGGAGTGTTTGAGAGAGGAATGGGACCCTCTCCGGTCCCTCTCTAGCCTAAATTACCTCTCTCTTAACGCCCTCTCCAACCTCTCTCCAACCGAGCATGCCAGACCCCCCCCCGGCAGTCTATGCCTATTGCATCTTAATTATGAGCTATGAGCTGGTTCCTAACTAAAAGCTTTACCAAAGAGGAATGTTTTGAGCCTAACCTTAAAGGTAGAGAGGGTGTCTGCCCCCCGAACCGTGGTTGGTAGATGGTTCCAGAGAAGTGGGGCCTGATAACTGAAAGCTCTTCCTCCTATACTACTTTTAGAGACAAATGGAACAACGAGTAGTCCAGCATTTTGAGAGCGTAGTGTTCTGGGGGGATTGTATGGCACTACAAGCTCCTTGAGATAGGCTCGTGCCTGTCCATTTAGGGCTTTATAAGTGAGAAGAAGAATCATGAATTCTATTCTATATTTTATGGGAAGCCAATGCAGAGAGGCTAATACAGGAGTAATGTGATCTCTTCTCCTAGTTTTAGTCAGTACACGTGCTGCAGCATTTTGAACCAGCTGAAGTGTCTTAAGCGACTTGCTCGGGCAGCCTGCTAAAAGAGAATTACAATAATCCAGTCTAGAGGTAACAAAAGCATGGACTAGTTTTTCGGCGTCGCCCTGAGACAGGATAGATCTGATTTTAGCAATGTTACAGAGATGAAAGAAGGCAGTTCTTGAAGTTTGTTTTATGTGAGTGTTGAAGGATAAATCCTGATCAAATAGAACCCCAAGGTTTCTAACAGTTGTGCTTTGTGCCAGAGTAATGCCATCTAGGGCAGTTAGGCTAGCATAGGTTTCTCTAAGGTGTCGTGGGCCCAGTACAATGACCTCAGTCTTGTCTGAGTTGAGAAGAAGAAAATTTTGGTCCATCCAGGCCCTAATGTCCTTTAGACAGGCCTCAAGTTTAGATAGCTGATTTGTCTCACCTGGCTTCATTGATACATACAGTTGGGTATCATCAGCATAGCAGTGAAAGTTAACAGAGTATTTTCTCATAACATTACCAAGGGGGATCATATAGATACAGAAGAGGATTGGACCTAGCACAGAGCCCTGAGGAACCCCGTAGCTTACTTTAGTGTACACAGAAGACCTATTATTCACGTGTACAAACTGGTACCAATCAGATAGGTAGGACTTAAACCAGTTTAGGGCAGTCCCTGTGATTCCAAGTAATTTCTCTAATCTCTCTAGTAGAATATAGTGATCTATAGTGTCAAAAGCTGCACTAAGATCTAATAAAACCAGCACTGAGAGTCGTCCTTCATCTGAAGCCCAGAGTAGATCATTAGTTACTTTAACTAAAGCAGTCTCTGTGCTGTGTTGAGCTCTAAAACCTGACTGGAAGTCCTCGAACAGGCTGTTGTTTTGAAGAAATTCACAGAGCTGAGCCGCCACAACTTTCTCAAGAATCTTTGAAATAAAAGGAAGATTAGATATAGGCCTGTAGTTTGCTAAAGTGCTGGAATCAAGAGTAGGTTTTTTGAGAAGGGGTTTGATTACAGCTACTTTAAAGGACTGTGGCACGTAGCCTATTGATAGGGATATATTTATTGTCTCCAGCAAAGATGGGCAGACCAGGGGAACAACTTCTTTAAACAGCTTAGTTGGGATCGGATCTGAAAGGCAGGTCGATGGTTTGGAGGATGAAATAATAGAGTTAAGTTCCTGAAGTCCTATATGTGTGAAACAGTTTAGGTTAGGCCTATTTACATTTAATGGTACAGCAGGCCCAGGTGAAGGCAGGGAGTGGCTAATTTTAGCTCTAATCTTATGAATTTTATCGTTAAAAAATGTCATAAAGTCCTCACAGCTGAGGGCTAGAGGAATCATGGGCTCAATAGAGCTCTGACTTTGTGTTAGCCAGGCTACAGTGCTGAAAAGGTACCTCGGATTATTTTTATTTTCTTCAATTAGTGAGGAGTAGTATGTAGATCGACTATGTCGTAAGGCTGTCATGTATTTACTATGACTTTCTTGCCAGAGTATTCGTGACTCCTCTGTTTTATTGGAGCGCCACATTCTCTCTAATTTACGGGTTGTTTTGTTTGTGTGTGAGTTTCAGAGCTAAACCACGGAGCTTTCCTCTGACGTTTAATAGTTTTTTCCCTCAATGGGGCAATTGAGTCCAAGGTGGATTTTAGTAGACTAGCAGAGCTATCGACAAGCAGATCCAGTTGAGAGGGGTTATAATTAATATCATAGTTATTTATTGGATGGTGCACTGAGTTTAAGGCAGCAGGAATGGCCTCTTTAAATTTAGCCACTGCACTATTGGACAGATTTCTACTCGTAACTATTTTATTGCACAGTGCGAGATCCTCTAGGATAATGTTAAAAGATATTAAAAAGTGATCTGATAGCAGAGGATTTTCAGGGTAGACTTTTAGTTCATTAATATCAAGGCCATATGTTAGAACAAGATCAAGAGTATGATTTAAACGATGAGTAGCTTCATTAATAGTTTGAAAAAAGCCAACTGAGTCTATTAGGGACATAAAGGCTGAGCTCAGGCTATCACTATCTTTGTCCACATGGATATTAAAATCTCCTACTATCAGTATTTTATCAGAACTGAGGACTAAGTTTGATATAAACTCAGAGAATTCTGATAGAAATTCAGAATAAGGGCCTGGAGGATGGTAAATTATCACAAATAAGACTGGCTGCCAGGTTTTTGATTCGGTATGAGATAAATTTAGAACCAGGCTTTCAAAGGAAGTGTAACTGGCCTTTGGTTTAGGATAGATTAGGAGAGAGGAATGATAAATAGCTGCTACACCACCTCCACGGCCTATGTCTCGTGGCATATGAGTATTTAAATGACTGGGAGGAGTGGCTTCATTTAAACTAACATATTCATCTTGATACAGCCATGTTTCAGTTAAACAGAATAAATCAAAGTTATTTTCTGAGATAAGGTCATTTACTAGTAGAGATTTGGATCTCAGTGATCTAATATTTAATAGAGCACATCTAATGGTTTTATGTTTTGGTGTTTCTAGATTTGAGATTTTAATTTTTTTCAGATTTTTACAATTGATAGCTCTTTTATTTGATTTTATGTTAAAATCATTGTGAAATATGGGTCGAGGGACAGACACCGTCTCCATAAAATAATATTCACCACCATCACAACAGTTGCCATGGCGATGAACACAGCTATCATAATAGCAATGGGAGGGAAACTGTCCTAAGGCAAGCGCAGAGGGGCGTGGAGGACTCCCCCTCTGTAACATGGTCTCATTCATGAGATGTCATAACAGTGACTACAGTAACAGTCACTGCATCATATATGGATAATGTTGCTTTACAGTGGCACAATAAAGGGATTAGATGCTTTCGTGATCTCTATAAAGATGGTTTTTTTACAGCTACGCAGGTCTTTCTGGTGACTTTGAACTACCTGCAACCCATCAGTTCCGCTTTTTTCAAGTAAGACATTGGCCATTTCGATTTTTCCTAATTTTCCATTACTACCTCCTAAACAGCCATGGGAAGACCTCCTGGAGCTAGATCTCGGACAGAAGTCACTAATTTCAAAGATCTATTGTCATCTTTTGTCATTTGAGGAGGATCCCGGTGTAAAGGTGCGGGAGGTCTGGGAGCGAGAACTGGATGTAAAATTCTCAGACCAATGTTGGCAAAGGGCCGTCAGAGGAACCTACAAAAGCACAATCTGTGCTCGCCTTGGGCTTATACAGTACAAAGTACTAAACAGGGTTCATTTTTCTAAGGCTAAACTGTCTAGAATGTTTTCTACTGTGGAAGATAGATGTGACAGATGCCAATTGTCTCCCTGTAATTTGAGCCACATGTTTTACCAATGTTCAAAGCTGACTAATTTCTGGCAGAATTACTTTGAGACTATATCCAAAATATTAGGTGTGAGCATAATAAATGTCCCTTTATAGCTATATTTGGCACACCTAAGGAACATAATCACCTTACTCATGACCAGCTATTGGTCATAGCTTTTACTTCACTTTTAGCAAGACGGAGGTTTTTGCTACATTGGAAGGGTAGTGTAGTTCCGCCTATCTCTCAATGGCTTCGGGATGTTATGTTTTTCTTAAAACTGGAAAAAATCAGAGAGGACCTTAAGGGCAATACAGAATTTTTTTATCGAAAGTGGCAGCCCTTCCTTTCCTATTTCAACTCGTTACAGACATTACCAGCAGACTGAACAATTGCTAATTTTGAAATCCTCTATTATTATTATTATTATTATTATTCTTTCGCTCTTCTTTTCATTAACTTTGTTTAATTATTATTGTAATATTATTTATTTTTCATTTATTTTATTTTATTTTATTATATTATTTATTTTTTTCTTCTTCTTTCTAATATATACACTAATCCAATTTTATAAAGAAATGTAGCTCCCTTAGGGACCATGGGGTGGGAGTGGGAGGGAAGGATATTGCATTTAAAAAATAAAAAACCTTGCATATATGTGTACATATGTTAAGTTTCATTTATGTACTGTAGTGTATGTCTACATGTATATATGAAGATTGAGATTGATACCAATGTTATTTTCTCTAATCTCTTTCACATTCTTTTACATTTTGTTTTCCGAGATGTTGATGAGTGTTATAATGTGAATGCTGAAAAGTGGTGGATCTTGCATTCTTCAATAAAAAAATATCAAAAAAAAATAAATAAATGTCTTAAATTGATTTATACATTTATTTATTTATTCATGTATTTATTTCTACTTTTATTTATTCAACATTTATTTATTTCTACTTTTATTTATTTCAACATTTATTTATTTTCTTTTTTATTTCTACTTTTATTTTTATTCATGTATTTATTTATACTTTTTTTTATTTCAACATTTATTTTTTTAACTTTTATTTATGTATACATTATTTTTTCAACATGTTTTTATTTCAATTTCATTTCAACATTTATTCATTTCAACATTTATTCATTTCAACATTTAGTTCATTTCAACATTTATTCATTTCCACATTTATTTATTTTCCCCTTTCTGTGTCCGTATGCTACCTGAGGTAAGGGGACTAACCTCAGTCCATGCAGGATTGGTCAACTAGGCGATCCCATCCACTTCCTGTTGCAGCAGATGGGCGTGGCTTAGCGAAGAAGTGAATGGCTGTTTCAGAGTTTTAGTGAATGACGTACGAGCTTAGCTGATGAAGTTGAAAACAATTCACCAAATGACGACCTTCACTTTTATCTGGATAGTTTTATTAACAGCTTAGCTCAGCTAAACTCTGATATGGATTTAGAAGTTGACCCAGCAGTGTTTGATGGTCTGGAAGAAATTTCCCACCAGTTGTGCATCTTCTCAGAGACTGAAGAAACAACCTTCAGATGCCCCTCCTACTTTTTACCCCCATATGATTGAGGCTCACCTCCATTCAGAGAACACTGCTCTGGACATCACAGAGATGTTCAGTGTGAGTGAGAGAACAATTAGTGTGAGGATGGTACATTATGAGATAAGCTCATTTTAACCTACTTCTGTCAACATCTGTTTTGTAACTCTTGCTTGTTTGAAAGTAGCAACAGTAGAACTATATTTGTGTGTAAATATTACTCATGTTAATGTGTATTAATGGTAGGCTAGGCTAACGTTGCATTGCTATTCCATTTCAATACTTATATTATGAAGCTATAGACTGGTCATATATGGCATATGTTCAGGTTCTAATGTCATGTAGACTACACAACAATTAGGCTACATTAAAACAATCTGGTCTGTTTTAACAGCACATCAGCCCTTGTCCTTAATATCAGCTAATGTATAAAGTCATCTAGTATTGTTTTGTCCTTGTTATCTCTAGCATCTGTCCAGGTTAGCAGTAGTTTTAATTTAGAGTTCAGTCAAACTTACTTTGTCAAAACAAGCACAGTTGTAGCTATAGTGTGCTAATATATGTACATGTTTGATCATTAAAAATAGGCTACATTATTATTAGTCTATGAGTTTTTATTACATACAATGGTTAGATCATTTCACAGACAGTTTTCATTTCATGTCTATTGTGACCTTTCTCATTGTTTTGGATAAACAGAGTCCATGATTTATTCACTACATTGTAAGACAATGATTTGGATGAAAAGTATAACCTACATTCTGCAGCTCCATCACAACTGTGGATACAAAATGATGGTTGGACACCTGAATACACAAGGCATACACATACAAAGTAAGTATTATTAGTATTTAACCTAAATTGTTCTGGGATTATTCATCAATAAATTGGTATTTGTCCTACTTGCTGATTTATTAAGATGTCAAAGAAGCTTCTTTACTGACAGTCATTCTAGATTTTTGGCTATTTGTGAATTTTCTTCCAGGTTTGGGAATGATTAACAGTTTAGATATTCTTTATCTGTGTTTATTGTATACATATTCATACCTTGTCCTTTCTGACTCATACACTAACATTTACAACACATGAAAGCAGGTTTATGGTCCTTGATTAATATCTGGTCAGTATGGGGTTTGAACCCATGACCTTGGCGTTATTAGCACCACACTCTGACCAGCTGAGCTAACTGGCCTATGTAGCTGCAAAAATGTGTGAGTTAAAACGCTTACGGTTCTAAACACCCAGAAAGTTGGCAGGTGAAAATTCAGCAGTACTCATCCCTTAGCTTAAAGCTGCAGTATGTTTTTTTTTATTTGGTCAAAAGTCCATAATCATCTTTGAGCATATTGTAATCCAAAGTGTTCTGAGTAGACAGTGAATCTCTTCTCCTTCTCCAGGCTCTGAAAATGAAGTTTATCAATACAGGATGGATGTCAGCCAATCAGAGTTTTTTCTACCAATGGGGCCATCCAATGAGCTGTTTTAAGCATTACTATTGGCTGCTTGAGCTGCTCGTCAAAAGTCAATGTGTTCTTGATCTGAGAGTAGTGAAAGTGTCATGGCTTTATATTCCAGCAGAAATCTCTAACGTGACTTTTGTCAAATCAAGAGGAAAAATGAAGACTGAGGTGGAGAAGCAACAGAATAAAGGCACAAACATGTTCATGAGGAACAGAGTCACAGAGGTTCCTCTGACTCTGTTTGTGTGGTGGACTTCACTTGATCTGCTTTCAGTCCGTGCACAGTCTGCCCTGAGTCAGAGAGAGAGTGATAACAAACGAGATAAATAGCTTGTAAAACTAAGAGAAACATTATCTAAGGTGGAGACAGAGAACAGACACATTTCATCTGCAGTGTGGAGTGTGTCTGCTCTGATCAGCTGCTTGTGTGTGAGGATCAGCTGTGGCTCTGAGCCTCTTACTGTCCTCACAGCAGTGAGTGATACATGCTTTTATGTCTCTAAAACATCAGAAAACTCTCCAATAACACAAGATAAAGTCTCTACATTTGTTTCTAGTCTCTATGGAGAAAACAGTCACAAAGAGTTCCACAGTTGCGTGTGTGTGCACGCAAGAGTTCACAAGAAGTCTGGTGAGTTTTTCAGGAGGGGAGGGGGGAGTGTGGAGCGTCTCATGATTCTACATACTGCAGCTTTAAAGCATGATATAACAACTGTAGCACAACTAGCATGTGGTCAAGATACATGTGTGTTTGTTGAGAGCTGACTGAACAAAGGCTCTTGATTGGTAGCCTTTGAAATTGGTAAAAAAATTAGGATTTTATGAAGGAGTTGGAATTCCCTCTAAACTGAGGACCAAGATAAGATCACACACTATCATAACTGTTGTTGACATTAAGATTGAACTGTAAGAGAAAAAAGATACAGGGATTTTCAGAGCCTTTTGAATGATGATCTTTGTAAAATGCCTAGTCAGCTGATTGAGGCTGTGTGTGTCAGACACTTTCTGTATCCACGGACCAATCAGATCATTCATTCATTCATTATACACTTTCATTATACACTGTGGTGACGCTGACAGCCTCAGCAGGAACATACAGCAGTTGTGCTGCTATACACAAAGTGTGGGGGGTCCTTTCTCACCCCTGTCACAGGAGCGTGCACGTAGCCAGGCTGAAATCACCTGGGTTAAGAGAGTGAGTTGATATCTCGGTTCATAGTGCAGCTGCTCTCTGACAGAGAATGTTTGGTTAGGTGAAACCCGCTAACAGAGATAAATCCAGGATATACGTATCCAGCTTTGTAGTACAGGCCCACAGAGCTACACATCTTTAAAACAACAGATGATCAGTGTGTGTGTGTGTGTGTGTGTGTTTCTCACCCTGCAGCATCTGTAGCTTCAAACCCTCCATGAGTGGCTCTGATTGGCTGCAGGCAGCTCAGAACTAGATACTATGGCACAAATAATCCTAAACTTCCTCAATATCCGCGGATATTATTTAGTTATATAAATAAATGTGTTTATCACATAACAATGGACACACACACACACACACACACAGACAGGGTCTCATAGCTCAGAGGTTAAAGCACTGGTCTTGTAAACCAGGGGTTGTGAGTTCAATTCTGAGGCCTTTACTCACTGCTACCTACAGGTCACAGACTGATGGGGGTGGGGTTAAGGGTTTTGTCAGGGCGTGTTCACACCCTTTAACTGCTCTAGGATTGGTTTGAATGGAAAGCGTCACTGGTGTGTGAAGTCTACAGAGGACCAGGGTCACTGGTTCCACCATGTGGAAGTTGACTTTTATTCTGAAGGATAGGACACACAGCAGGCTTAGCCTCAATTACATTTTTCACTTAACATTACATTTTCAATTACAATGCAGTTATATTTTTTTATCCTCATAAACTTAATTAGAATTATGTTCTTAATTACTAATGTTTAATTACAATTCAATCAATCAATCAATCAATCAATCTTTTATTTGTATAGCGCCAAATCATAACCAATGGTATCTCAAGACACTTTACAGTAGAGCAGTCTTCAGGACGGACTCTTCATTTTATGGATACACACATATGCATATATACGTATATACACATACATATAGAACGACGGACCTTCATTTTGCTGACTTCATGGATGGGGCCCCTAAATGCTCTGTCTCTCTCTCTCGCTCTCTGTCTCTCTCTCTCACACACACACACACACACACACACGCACACACGCACACACGCACACACACACACACACACACACACACCACACACACACACAGGCTTGGGGAGTAATGGATTACTAGTAACAGCGTTATGTAATCTGGATACAAAAATAATGTAACTATAATCTGTTACAGTACATTTAAAAACATGTAATCAGATTACCAGTATTTTTATTAAAAATGGCGATTACTTAGTGGGATTACTTCTTCAAAGCAAACAGAATATACACCGTGCAACAGATACACAGAGTGCACACACACATTGTGACACTTTGTAGCACTTCACCATAAACGTGAAACCAATACTGCCTGCCTAGCTGTTTACCATCATGACTCAGGAGTTTTCACTGCATGAAAATTCCTGAGTCACTGTTTGCTGTGACCACACCAAATAAAACATGGAAAGGTAAATTACAAAGATGAATCCAAAGTTAACTTCTGACACAAACTCTCTACACCATAGACTGTAATCACACATCTCCACTACGCATCCTCAAGTTGCCTTCACTGACTGCCAACGCTGTAGGAATTAGGAACATCTACAATGGACACATCCAACAAACAGCAGAGCTGTTACAATATAAAGCTATTATGCTAACAGCTAACTTATATGATATTGTGCAGTAACATAACAGCTGTATATGTGTTTGTTGTGTCTATCACTGCATGATGCAGAATAACTGCATTTGTTTGTCTAGGAAATAATTTTCAACAAATTAAATTAAAGTCACTTCCTGTACATTACATGAAAGACATGCTGACACAGCAAACATAACTAATAATTAACTATGGAGCATGTTATTACGTAAAACATCTACTTTAGTGGCACTTTTTTCCTGTAATTTTTTTATTAATTTAAAACCAGAATCAGGAAAACAGAAAAAAACCAGAAACAGGAAAAAAAAACCAAATACAAAAAAATGGTTTATTTCTGATTGGTTTTAAAATCAAAATAACAATGGTAACACATTATATCATTTTGTTTGTTTGTCTTTTTTACAAAGTGCAGTTGATTCTATATCTATAGCATAAAAAAATCTATGATTGCAGGTGACAGATAGAACACATTTTTGTGGAGGTACATCTTTTAAATTAACGCATGCCTCGAGATGCGTTCAAAGTCCCTGGAAAACCCAGAAATTTGTAACATATCCCCACACAGCCTCGACACCAGGTGAAAACAAAAGAGGACATGTCTAAAACTAGACGTATGGTCACCATACATGTCATCATTATTTAATAATGAATGGAAAAAATAAAAATGCAGTGTTATAGTTTGGTCACTTGGGGGAGATTTATTACGTTTTATTGTTATTAATATATGGACTTTTGGTATTGTTTACCATATATGCATTGATAAAGGAATCTTGGGATGAAATATTAGTTATATATATATATTTTCAAATTAATATCAAAATAATAATGACTCACTGGAACATATCTGTAACCTTTACACACCCAGAAACACAATATATTATTACTGTAAATATCATGTCTGCTATTAAAAACTGTATATTACAATAATTAGCATATTAGCACACAGTTAGCTATAATAGAGCTTTTCATCTGTAAACCCTTCTTAGAAACCAATGATCACACAATGTGTTGCCTGTTATCTCACACTACGAGGTGACTATTGTTGGAATTGTCCCTGTATAAATAAAGTTTCATTGAATTAATCTGTGACCTTTGACAAATAAACAGTGGTTGCAAATATCAAACTACTTATGTGTAACTCTATTGTAGTCCAGTCATCACATTTATAAACTATCTTAGTCATCTAGGATCTGTGCACCCTCAGAAAATCAGCTGCTCACATTATTTTGACCTGAAATCATCTGATTTTCCACCGTTTGTAATTCTTCTTCAGTCTGCATTGACTCCTCCCACCAGAGCGTCATGTTTAAGGGAAGAAAAAGTGAAAATGTATTATTTATTATTCATTTTATTTATGAGTTAAAAAATGCAGCTATTTCTGAAAATGAAAAGGTATTTCTGTTAATGGATTTTAAATTGAATTATGGTACAGATATACTTCCATAGTTTATACAGTTGACGTAGCGTTCTTATTCTCTATTACAAGTTCACAGAGAAGCTGCAGTGTTTGCAACTGTCGTCACCTAAAAAAGACAAACAAACAAAACAATAAAATATGTTTCCATTGTTATTTTGATTATTTTGATTTTAAAACCAATCAGAAATACACCGTTTTTATTTGTATTTGGTTTTTACGTTTTCCTGTTTCTGGAAATCATTGGTTGAAATGACCACTGTTTCTGGTGTACGGTTCATACTGTTAATAAATGTTGATGGTACTCATACTCCTGGTTGTGATTCTGATAAGATGTTTATTCTAAGAACAAAAACTGGTTTTAAGGTTTTGGTTTTAGTTTTAATATAGATTTAGGTTTATTTCAAGATGAGTCAACTTGTATCAAGAAACAGCTTAATCATTTTTCACTAATACTGAGTCATTTTTCACTTAGATTAGTTGTTTTATTCTTGTTCCGAAGCTTTCATTTGCATAAATTAAAAAAGCAAAAACAATTTTAACAGGAATTATTTGTTTATATTCAGTATATTTCACTTGTTATTGTGCTGTAGGAAGTTTGATTTCAAGTAATTTAATCTAATAATCATTCATTTCTGCTTATTTTAACCCTTTAGAATACTTATCTTGCTAACCACGACATTAATTCTAATTAAATTCAGTACATCTACACGTCTGTTATATGTTGTCACCACTAAAATGTAGTATTTTTTTATAAATCATCACCAACTCAGGTTGATCCAGGCTGATTAAAACCATCCCATCTGAGCTGAGACATGAACTGATCCATTTATTCACACATTAGTTCTTCTAATGTCTTTAAACACTTTTATTGATACACACAGACCTGGTCAGAGCAGGTTACACTCCCAGTTAGGATCATGGAAAATAAAATTTGCTCTTTAGACTTTTTTTAGACCTGTGTCCTGGGTATGATGGGTTTATGAGGTGAACAGTACTCAGCCATGTTGGGAAGTCCAGAAATCACACAGCATTTCACGCAATCATACTCACTGTGGTTCAGGCCAGAAAATACCACAGACCAAGTATTTGTGGTGTAGTCATAGCACTCAACAATTCTTTTTTGTCTTCTACAAGAGACAACAAAGATATTCTTGTTCATCACTGCAATGTCAAAGTTCCAGTGTCTGTGGACCATTTCAGGGACATCGTACCAGGTGTTGGTCACTGGGTCATAACCCTCAGCAGACCTCAGATCTCTGGACCCATTGCTTCCTCCAGCTGCAAAAATGTGGCCCATATATGCAACGACTCCAAGTTTATAACGAGGTGTTCCCATAGGAGTGATCAGTGTCCACTGGTTGGTGTCTGGGTTGTAATACTCAGCAGTATTCAGTACTCTATTACTCTGTCCTCCACATATGTAAATCTTGTTGTTCAGTGTGGTGCAGCTGGCGTTTCTCCTCTCTTCATTCATTGATGCAATGAACGTCCACTGGTTGATGTTGGGCTGGTAGCGTTCAGCAGTTCTGTGTGAGGTAAGATTCCTGATGCCTCCCATAGCGTAGATGCATCCCTTTAGCACGGTAACACTCACACAGCGCCGTGACTCCTGCATTGGTGACATCTCCTGCCAAGTGTGTGTGACTAGGTTAAACCTCCACACTCTGTTAGAGGGGTTTTTCCAACTTAAACCACCACCCACAATGTAGAGGCATCTACCAAGGAAGACAGTGCTGTAGAGGAATAAGTGAGTCATGGGATTCTCCAGACTAGGATGAATGTGAACTGTGATCCAGCTGTTAGTTCTGTAGTCAAAGGCCTCTATGGTCTTAGAATATACTCTAAACATCAGTAAGACGGCGTTTGGCAAACGACGGCAAAACAAGGTGTTGTTGATCCCAGACTCAGAGCAGAAACGAAGGTTGAGTTTAAGGGTATCAGAGACGAAGAGGTGGGACTCAGGGTTTGTTTTTACCACATCATTGTTAAGCACATTGTCTGTGATGTAACTTTTGTCCATCAGCCCCAGTCGTACCTTTGGTAACAGAGTAGAAATGTCTCCCTGTCGTTCCTCAGGCATGTGGTTAATTAATTAATTAATTTTTAGAGTAAGGTTTTGCACAAAAACAAGATACAAATAAATGATAGATAGATAGTGGTGGGTTGGCTCATCAAGTATTCTTTTTAATCTAAATACTTATGACTAAATTATTTTACTATTTTGTGAAAAGATGCAAAACGTCCAGATTTAACATAACATTACTGAAATTGTAGAAATGAACACACATTAATTTAAAAAATTGCAGTTCACAGAGGTATTGAACAAAGAAACTATTAAAATAGTATCTTTTTGATGGTGATTTATAAAACAGTTTGAACCAACACAAGCTAAAAAAGCTCCATCCATTCTATGGGAGAGTTTTGTCTCAAAAATATCCACAATTTTCACGTGTTTTATCATGTATGTGTAACTGGTTCTAAACAAATTTTGTGAAAATTTAAACTAAAGGTCTGGAATCACCACTTTCATTAAATGATGTCCTGGTTCGGGGTAAAGACAAAAAATAAACAAATGAGTCTTTGGCTGTAGAAAATGAAAGACTTCACACAGAGAATAATGCACAGACACAAACTGCTTAGGTTGTTATACCAAAATTATTATTTTAACAATTTTCACAGGTTTTTGCATTAACAATACCACAATTTATTCCACAAAACAAAAAAACAAATAAAACTGGCCAAAAAAAAAAAAAAATACGCTGTAGCTTTAGTCCCTTTTTGTTGTGCACAACTTTAACTCAGTCCAAAAAAGATGTTGAAAATAAATCCGTTTTAGGAGTGGGTTTCTGAGTCACAAGTGTTGGAAAGATCTTACTGGTGTAGGAGACATGAAATCCAAGTCCTACTGAAGCACTGAGAATCTGAAACGATTGTCAACTCCACAGCCACAGGTCCTCGTGTTGGACAGACGGCTCCTCCTTCACACTGAGACTCCTCCCACAGTCCAGGCTATCATGACAAGTACACAGTATCAGACACTGTGAAGTCCAAACCATCCAAAAAAGAATTAAAAATATTGACTTTCTTATTTTCTTTCTTTTAAAGAAAAACATTTTCTTTTGCTGGGCTGTCTAGTTGCGTGGGGCAGGGCCTTAAAAGGGCGGTGCACCATCAGGTGGGGTTGGATCAGCTGCGTAATGGGCAGAGGACATCACCTCAGAGCAGCAGGGCGCACAGCGCGAGCAGAGCCATCCAGCTGACATTAGAGTGCAGTGTATGAGAGAGGAGCAGAGACGGTATGTTAATCATTGGGTAATGTACGTTAAGGATAAAATACTCTGGGTAGGCGTGAGTTTGACAGACAGGTCAGCGCGTGTTTGACAGGCAGGCGTGTGCAATGCACTAACTGTGCAGCAGATAGAATGGTCTGATCAGTGAGACGTCATCCTTTCTTAGTAGAATATTTGATTTGAGTAGTGTTTAAGTTAATAAAAAACTATTTGGTTAAATAACTAAAGTCAAATGATCAAAAGTAAGTCTTTAGTTAAAGATAAAGAAAAAGTTCCAGGTGATGTCATAAATTGAAAATTATAATGGTTGGTTTAAAGTGATGGATATTAATACTTAACACTTAGTAAAATACAGTATGTGTTTACAATTTAACTAATAAATTAACAATGAATAAGTCAGTAAATACATTAAATAAATAAATAAATGCAATTTGAGGAAAATGTAATTGAGATTACAAGTATTTCCAAGTTTAAATAAATTTCAAACTAAGGATTTATAACAACTATTTATAAATTAAGTACAGTTTAGGTTTGATTTTTAGTTGTGTATTGGTTTATTAGGTGAGTATAATTTGAGCATACTGTTTAATATTACAAAAGCATTTAGTTTAAATCAGGAAAATGGATCAAGTTAACTAAAAATAACAGTAAATTTAGATTCTTTCATTTAAATGCAGAGATAAATTCCCAGCATGAGAAAATTGTTAATTATGCTTTGATTCTAACTTTCCCTCTTCTTCCTTTGTCCAGGTTAACAACCTGTTTGACCTGCTGAACCAATGGACAGTTAAAATAAACTCTCAACCAAGCACAGAGTTGTTCTCAGCGTCCTCTGTCTTCCTCTCTGGTCCTTCAAGTTGGGCCGTGGTGTTACAAACACATACAAACTGGACAGACATCACGTCAAAAATCCCATGTTTTGATCTTTTTTTTTTCCCTTAGTGTTAAAGAGAGCTGACTATCACTCAACCTCCCTCCACAGTGCACATGGAAAACACGGTAACCACACAGTCACACTGCCACCTAGCGGATTTTACCCTCAAGTGTCTGTCAACTGCTGTAAAGTGTCATAAAAACCAGAATTAGAATCCTAAAAATTGACACAAACCATATAAATAAAATAAGGACATAGCCCCACCACATTTGTCTACTTACACATTGAACATAGAAAGTTTATACTTTGTTAATGATTATACTGAAAACTTAAATATGTATTTATAAATGCTGAATACTTAACACATCAAATAACAGTAACTTTTATGTGGTTACATCTGTGTGTATTTATCATGAAGTATCATGTGTAAATCTTCAATTGTGCTTGTGAATTGTGTAAAGTAAAATAGACTGCTGTTGCCATGCAACCAAAGCTAGTATTTTATCTGTTTCTGTTTAGCACTAGCTGCTAACATGTCTTAGCATAGTCGCTCTGCTAACTTGTTTGATAAAACATGACAATTCATTAATCCATGATAGTCAAACACTGACTTACCTCTGGCTTTTCCACATTTTCCTCCTCTTCTTCTGTGTTTTTCTTCCCTGGACACCAGATCATTAGTTTGGTTGTTTAGACATGACGTCACTGCTGCAGCAGTAAACAGTAAACATCTGGTCCAGCTGCCCTGGGTCACGCTTCAGACAACTGTCAATCAATTTGGGAGTAAAACTATTTTATTTTATTTTAATTAAAACTAGACTAACTAATTATTAATAATACTATCAAGTTAAGTATACTAATATCAGCGCTTTGATTGTGTAATTCATAATTTTATTTTTTGCCACACCCCCCGAGCATTTAGCTCTACTGCTTATGCCACGGGCCAGCCCTGGTGGGTTAAATCACGGTTTTTTTTCAACACTAGGGTAGTGACCCCGATTATATATATATATATATATATATATATATATATATATAGATATATATATATATATATATATATATATATATATATATATATATATATATATATATATTTATTTATTTATTTTTTTTTAAATAAAAAAATACATTTTTAAATAATATAAAAAAATGTTATAATAATATTAATTTAAAAATTAATTCAGACCTTGGCAGCCACTGCCCCTCCGGGTCGTGACCCTCTGTAGGGTCACTTGGAATAAAACTAGTCACCTGAAAATGTCTTGTAGTAATGAAAATTAAAAAAAAAAAAAAAAAAAACTGATTAAAATTATACTTTTACTTTCTAAAAATACATATTTTAAAAAAATTAAGTAAATAAATAAATTAAAAAAGTAATTTTTAAATAATTAAAAAATTAATTAATTAATTAGTTTTTTTTTTATTTATCTATTTTGCACAATTAAAAAATCAATACATAACAGTCTGTAAGAAAGTCTTACTTTACAGTTCTTTTATTCTGAAACTGCTTGGTTGTTATGTCATTTCCTTTCTGAGCGCATCCATTCTCAGTACTAATGTAAGGAAGTCAAAAATGAATAAGTTTTATTTAAAACAACCACCCCCTATTTTTTAAAAAATATTTTCTACAATATGACTCTTGACTTTTAATGGGTGTGCAGTTACACCGCTTGGTCAGACGATGGCGACCGCGTGCTTGTAGGGCAGAAAGAGAATAAGAGATTGGGCCAAATCAGCGCGTCTCAGAAGTAAAATGGCGCTGGCTCGATAAAGATGTGAAAACTACGTCTCTCTCTCTTCATTCACCTACAGGTACAGTTTTACAATAGTGTATGCCTTTTACTAATCCATACTTTAAAGGAAATGGTTAGGAATCCGGTTAGTGAAGTTGTATGGTAGAGTTAGAACTAGGAGAAACTTATATTTTGTTCAAAGTTAATAGTGTATGGCTGAGCGTTACCACCGCCATTAGAGTAAGGAAGGAGAGCACGAGGTACCGTCAGTGTATCTTATAAAAAAAAGCTTTAGAATGTATAGTGTTTGACTTGATAATGTTATTGTGACTATATTCAAAATGTTTGTCTATGTTAATAGAAGTATGTTTCAATGTTAAGTGTATGAAACTACAGTACAGTGTTAAATGTTATATTAAAACGGTCCCTTAGAGACTGAAACCTTATGAATAGGTTGCAGCTTCAGGTGGTTTCAATAGTGTTTTATGTTTGAACAGTATAGAGCAGGGGTCTCCAACACGTCGCTCGCGAGCTACCAGTAGCTCGCAAGGACCTATCCAGTGGTTCTTCAACAGCATCACAAGTTTTGATTCGTCACTTGGAAAACTGTTTCAAGATTAAATAAATTATTTGTCAATGAGCTGCCAATCAAAGATCTGCTTGCGCTGCTGCACCTATGTTATTCGAACGGGGTGAGGGGGAGGGATGAAGTGTAGCCAGACCGGGTCAAGTGCCAGGCGGTTGGCAAAAATGGCAGCTGCAGAGTTCAGTCATGCCAGTAAGAGACAAAAAACGTATTATTTCCACGAGGAATGGGAAACGGACTTCTGTTTCACAAACGTGAACGACAAGTGTGTATGTCTGATCTGTGGCGCAAGCTTGGCAGTTGGTAAAAAATGTAATGTGGAGCGGCATTTCACCAAAGTTCACAGCAACTTTTCACGTGATTTTCCAGTGGGAAGCAACCTCCGGAAAGAGAAGGTAAAAGAACTAAAAAACGCACTCCAAAAACAACAATCTCTGTTCAAAAAAACCGACGAAAAAGGCCGGCGCATCAACCGAGGCATCATTTAAAGTGGCGCACATCCTGACCAAGCACAAAAAGGCCTTCACTGATGGCGGGGTCATTAAAGAGGCTATGACCGCGGCGGCAGAGTCTTTATTCCACGACTATAAAAATAAGACGGAGATTCTGTCTGCTATTGCCAGCGTTCAACTTGGCGCAAATACTGTGGCACGCAGAGTGTGTGCGCTGTCCGTGGATGCGGTGAAACAGCTTGAGTCGGACCTCAACAGGTGTTCCTGGTTTTCCCTCCAGTGTGACGAGTCCGTGGATACCAGTGACACAGCACAGCTGGCTGTTTTCATACGGATGGTTTTTGGTGATTTTACCACAAAAGAGGAGTTTTTGACATTAATTCCACTGAAAACCACCACCAAGGGAGTGGACATTTACAACGCCGTCAAGGAGTACTTGGTGGAAAAAAAGGTTCCCATTGAAAAACTGGTCTCGATAACAACTGATGGAGCACCAGCTATGATGGGGCGCCACGTAGGATTTATTGCTCATTGCAAAGCAGACCCGGACTTTCCTAGATTTCTGAACTATCATTGCATCATACACCAGCAGGCTATTTGTGGAAAGGTTCTGGGGTTTGATCATGTCATGATGCCTGTTGTTAAAATCATCAACTCCATTCGTCCAAAGGCCAAGCAACACCGGTGCTTCAAGCTTTTCCTGGAGGAATGTTCTGCGGAATATGGAGACCTCCTTCTTCACACCGAAGTCAGATGGCTGAGCAGAGGTAAGATACTACAACGCTTTGTTTCCTTGCTCAGTGACATCAAGGCTTTCATGGAAATGAGAGGAGAGGATACCACATTACTAAGTGATCCTGAGTGGCTGTTGGATCTGGCCTTCCTGGCAGATATAACTGACAAAATGAACCAACTAAATCAGCAGTTGCAAGGTAAAGACAAAAATGTATGTGACATGATCAGTGCTGTGAAGGCATTCAGTGCAAAACTTTCCTTTTACATCCAGCAAATAAAAAACAAAAGATATCAACACTTTCCATCTTTTGTGAAAATGCTGGAAAGCAACTTGGGGGCAGAAAAAGTGTTTAAGGTTCACAGATACTGTGATCTGTTGTCCAGGCTGGGACAGGAATTTACAGATAGATTCTCTGACTTTGAGAAACTGGAACCCTGTGTCACCTTTATTGCAAATCCTTTCCTGGATGTTGACATTAGTGAGTTGTCAGGACAGATGGCTGAGCTTTTCAGTGTTGATCCTGTGGAGATGGAGATGGAGGTCTTAAACCTCCAAAATAATGTCCAGCTAAAATCCCAGCAGCATTCCCAGCATCTCTGGAGTTTGGTGGAGCCAGAGGATTACAAAAATCTTCACCAGGTTGCTCTGAAAATAAGTGCTTTGTTTGGGTCAACATATCTTTGTGAATCTGCCTTTTCTGACATGAACATCATAAAATCGAAGTACAGAAACAGACTGACTGATGAGCATTTAAATGACTCCATCAGAGTGAATCTCAGTGGATACACTCCTGCATACAGCTCTCTGGTTGAATCCATGCAATGCCAGTCTTCTCACTGATGTAAACCATTCAACATGTAGAAGTGATGAGATGATGGTGGATTTGTGTGCACAAAGTTCTACCATATAAAAATGTTATGTTTTGACTTCTTATCTGAATCAGGAAGATTTATTTATCCACAAATACAGCCTGCAAAGCTAGTGAATGTCTATTTATTTTTTTGTTATCCACATTTTAAGTAATAGAATTCTTGCATTGTTGAAAATGTGGTAAAACATTCAAGAACACAGCATGTATGCTGGGGAGTTTCATTTTTCAGAAGTTTTTATACAGGAATGTTCCTGGTACCAACTTGAAAAGTAATAAAATACAACAAATGCAACTGGACATTTTTGAATGCATTATGTACAAAACAATGTATTCATTTGGTCTGTATGGAAATTGGCAATGTAAATAAATGTTGCTGAACATGAGTAGCTCGGCGGCGCTTTCATTGGGTAAAAGTAGCTCACAGAAGATAAAAGGTTGGAGACCCCTGTGCTAAGCTGTCACTGGTCAGGTCCTTGTCTGTTAGTGTGTTGTGGGCATGGAAGGATGAAGGGAAGGCAGGATGACAGTGTGGATTAACTGTACCATGTTGTTGCTGCAGTTCACACATTCCAGCAGGCCCGTTCTCGACAGCTCTGTCCACCAACGCTGAGGCCTTCCCAACCCCCTTCTTTCCCTCTTTCTCTCCTTCCCTTTGTGCCGGTTCCAATTTGTGAATCTCTACGATTAAACTTTCTTTTTTTAGTTGCATCACATCGTTCCTTCGTAGACAGTAGCTTGGCCAGATGTATAGTCTGGTTTCCAAAAGCTGACTCTAGTCCTAGACAAGGAGCCATAGACTGTATGTTTACCCTTACTAATGATGTCCTTTAGAATGCAAAAATGCAGTTCCTCATCTCTTGTATCCTGGTGTTATACTGCCCTCTAGAGACTAGCATGAGTAACTTAAGAAACTTCTGTTTGACATTACACATAAATAATTTAAAGGAAATATCAAGATAACATCAAAAACAGATAACAGACAAACTAAAAACAAAGTTTATCACATAAATTAAAATTCTAGAATTCGAATATTATGATAAAGTCAGAAGTATATCATATTATACCCACAGGAAGTAATATCTTTCATTTATTTATTCAGTTGTTTGTCCGTGAGGAGGATTATGTCAAAAATATTAAAAGGATTTTGACAAAATTTTAACCAAAGGCAGAACTTAAAAATTGAAAAATCCCATTTTCTTGTCATATTTCTGTTCATAATTTGTTTATTTGTTCATTGGATTCCCATTAGCTTTCACCATGGTGGTTGCTAATCTTCATACATTTTTTTTAAATCATTATGTCATGTTGGTTCCTCGAGTAGCCCAGTGAGTTTCAAAAGCTATTTAAAGTGTGAATTTAAATCAATTTATTGTCTATATTTTTATCTTTTTATTTTATTGGTTGTACTGATTAAATTGAGCTGATTATTGAATGTCTCAGTTTGTGTTTATTTCCTCAGGGTCAAGTAGAGGTCGAGGCCGGCAATGAGAACATGAAGTTTGAGACCGGACCTTTCTCGTTCTACGGCGTCATGGCGCTTAGTGCTCCCACGCTGGGTGAGTTGCAACCTTTTCCCACTCCACTCCTCTAGCAGTGAAATTACGTTGTAGTGAACAGTGTATTTATTGAGAGGCATATATTATCAACCCTAAGCACTATTCCATGTTTTTGTTCATCCTGATTTAAAGGATTGGAGTAATGTTTAGTATTGTTGTGGTCAAATGTATTTCATTTTGTGCTTGAGATGATCAGAGAATCCTTATTGTTCACTTTATCACTATTAGTTCACGTTAGTACAATCATTTTTTTATCAAGGCATTTGTTTGACTCATACCTCATTGATGAAAATTGAGGATAAACTTTTGTGTTAGTTTTGTTGGAATGATTTTAATGTAATTCCACATGTACTTTTCTAGAGTTGTATTTCCATATTTATTATTTGTTTCACTCTGTACAGTTAAAGATTTTAAGTTTATAAATTTCAAACCAAGTTTGAAATGAAACAATTAGTTTTTTCTTTTGGTAAACTTACAGTGAAATTTGGTTAGGGCTGCTCGATTATAGAAATATTGTTTTAGTCATAATTGAAATCACTACCCTTTGTCAACTTGTTATTTGTCAACCAAATAGCTATTTATTTTTTGTACAATAAAAGCATAAAATATATTCTTTAAACATAATAAATAAATAAAATCCTTAAAGGAGACATATCATGCATTTAAGTCCTTCCTTTTTAGATAGAAATCATACAGTTGTGGTCTATATAAAGCGGAACTGCAATGCTTGGGTCTGAATTCCTCATTATTATAGCTCCACAGACCCCTTTTCTGATGTGCTTCTGAGAGCAACTCGTTTTGGTGCGGTCTCTTTAAATGCAAATGAAACACTTCATACCCCGCCCCCACTCCAGGTTGCAGAGGTGACACTCGGTTCAACTCCACCCTATTCGTCCTTTTTGTAGTTTGATAGAAAAGATACAATTATTTAGCGGCGAAGAAAATGTTTATTCACACGTTATTTACAAAATATTTAACTCAATCAGACAAAGTCTTTCAGCAAATCCTTCTTTATACTGGCGGAGGTTGCTGAAGAAGTCATCCTTGAAGTGCTTTGCGCACACAAAAATGACCTTACCAACAGATGTGGTACATTTCTGTGAAAAATAAAACTCAACCAGACACTTCGAAAAGGTTCTGATGCTGGGAGACGTTGTAATGAAGCGTGTGGGTTACTACATCCAACAACCAAACATTTTGACTTATCCTCTCGTAACTTCGGCATCCTGGAGCTTGGACTACAAAATAAAAGCGAGAAATAAAAATGGCGGATTGCTCGAAGTGTTGGGCCTGGAGTTGATGTACTAATTTGGCAGTTCCGCTGCAAATACTGTGACGTTATTGTTCAAAAAACGTAATAGAGAATAGAAAAATCAAAACAGATTGAAAAATATGACCAAAACAGAATCTAAAGATATCAACAGAGCACCTGAAGAGATTAATTTGAACTTTTGTGTACTTCTAAACACTCTAAATATACAGCAAAATGCATTTAAGGGCTAAAAAATTGGATTTAGCATGATATGTCCCCTTTAAACACACTAAAATAATGAATGTTCACTATTGCACAAAACTAAACACAGTGTTCCCATAGAAGTTTACCAAGCATTTTTGATGCATTTCTCCTGCCTTGTTTCAAGACCACGAGCAACAACTTTCCTCGTGTTGGCCTGCAGGCTAGCTTTGGCTTTGAGGGGGCGGGGCGGAGGGGAGGAGTTTGCATGTGCATGAATTAAACAACTCAAAGTTAGTATTAATAACATGTGTGTGCCGAGCTTCATTATTTGCAGATGAACGAAATAGTGGGTTTGTTTTATTTAGCGAATAAAACATGTGCAAAAAATATTTATATATTTTTTAATCATTTTTCTCGATTGTTATTTTTGTGATCTATGGGTGTAATAAGCGAAATCGTAATCAAATTTTGATTAATTGAGCTGCCCTAACTTTGGTAAATTTTTTGAAAAATGAAGAGTTCTTCGAGAGCACAAGTAGGGACTTGTGTTCATTATGGGGAAGTGAAACAATACTGTGACTTCTGTCTTTCACTTATGGAATCATTTCTCCTTTTACACACACACACACACACACACACTGTACTTGTTTATTGCATTAAGTGCTGATTTACATTGCAAAAAATTGAGATTAATGCAAAGGGTTAATGAAGTCCAAGTTTTTGTCTTTGGATGATACTTTTTAGTGTTGGTCTCAACCTTTTCATGGCTATTTATAACTTTAACAACAATAAACTACGACAGATTAAAATGCAGCTTTCAGAACATAACAGCCATTGATTCCTGGCCTTTTTTCCTCAGCTCATGTCATACTTTAGTCTTTTAGGTGTCGAGGAGACTTTTGTGAAGCATGCTTTTATATTTGCTTGACCTTCTGTTCTTCATGAGCCACATTTATTCACTTTGTCAATCGTTTGACCCAGTCAACGTCCAGAAAAGGCTCCGTAACAGTCAGTGGTCCCATTTCCACTTCATCTCCAAACAGCGTGTAACCTGATGTGATGTTCTTTCAGCGGAGCAGCATCTCATCATGGTGGTGCATGTCCTGGTCCTTTCTGGAAACAGATCTGTCTCCCTTTGCTCTCATTGACTGTCCTCCCTCTCCCTCCCCTGTGTCCCATCATTCATCTCCTCCCTCCCTCCCCACCTCCCTCTCTCCTCTCAGTGGCTGTACCTCGTCCTCGCCTCCTCTCCTTTAAGAGGTTTTCTCTGTTCTCTCGGTTGCCAGGTAAAACGCCGGCATGTCTGGGTGCTGTAAGGCAGGGTTAATGAACATCTGATAACAGAGGGGGTACGAGATTCCTGAAAGGTTTAATAGTAGGTCATGGGTAAGGTTTCTTCACTCATGCTCAAGGACTTTAAGGAGACTTGTTTCTCCAAAGGGATTTGTGTAGACTCATTTGCGCGTATCATCTTTTTTTTCTTCTTCTTACTGCAGTTATTTATATCTAATATTACCATTGAATGCATACATTATTAAGATAAGTCTAAGGTAAATATTTTTACTGACACTGGATTTAATTTAAAAACAAACACGTGCAGCCTAAACTATTGTTTAACTTCCCCACACTTACTCAAAAACACTAGGTGTTGTTGTCCTTGAGCTATTCCTTATTGCTGTTACACTACCTCATGTCTGCCAACTGCTGTACATGCAGATTATTGCACTATATTTTAAGAAGGTAGATATTTTTGCAAAATTGGAGAGAGCTTGTAGAATCAGATGCGAGAACTTGAAGGAAAAACATGTGTACATGCATGTTAACATTTTAACTTGTATAAAAATATTATTTATTTATATGATGGGAAGAAATGTGAACCGGTAAAGTTAAAATTAAACCCAAAGAAAATATTCACATGTGCGTGATCTGAATATGAAGTCACAGAAAAAAATATTTACAAAAGTATATACTGATATTTACAGTCATAGCAAAACTAATTTGTACCTGATAGGGCTGGGGGATTTTCGCTAAAAAAAAATCTCAGATTTTTTAAAGAAAAATTCTAGATTCGATTTTCAATGCACTTAAAAATGACTGCGAACATCAGATATGATATCAAAAGTGCAACTTTATTGCTGTGATTGTCCTCAGGAGGTAAAATGTATAGAACAATCCCAAAATAAAAAGTAAATAAGGCTCTGTCATTCAACAATTTCAAGCTTTAACCCAGGTTTAAGAAAAAGTGCAACAGCAACTTCACAATAGCTTCAATTTTGATTACGAAATCAGATAACTACATATTTTATAACATATAACATTACAATTAAAAGGGTAAACAAAGAGGGGGCTGGCTCACATTGCACCACAGGAACTCACAAGGACGGAACAAAAATGGGAAAAAAAATAATATATATATATATATATATATATATTTATTTTTTAAACTCGAATTTGCAAAATAAAAATGGTTTTTTTTCCTACAAATTCAATAAATCGATTAAATTGATTTTTTTTTTTGCCCAGCCCTAGTACCTGTTGAAATGTTTCCTTCAACTTCTCACATCACATTCTATTTTCCTATTTTCCCAATATATATTTACCTTCATGAATTTTGTTCAAATTGAGTTATTATGAGAGAATTACTAAAAACTTAGTGTTTTTAGTGCAAAACTGGCTTTAAACTGGAGGAATAGGAAATGATTGTCTGAGCTTTTAAAGAAGAGGGTGGGATGTGAATCCCCTGCAAGGATCAAGTTGCCTCATCTTTAAACGACCAAAGCTACAGAAGATGCTTCCGCGTAGCGTCAAGTTATTTCTCTCGTTTCTTTACGTCACCATTTTTATGTCGGCTAAAAAAAAAACGTAACGCTTTGGGGTGAGTATTTATTCCAACCTAATTTTAGT
The DNA here is from genome assembly GCF_900634775.1 of Gouania willdenowi. Taxonomy (NCBI): domain Eukaryota; kingdom Metazoa; phylum Chordata; class Actinopteri; order Blenniiformes; family Gobiesocidae; genus Gouania; species Gouania willdenowi. The sequence continues at coordinate 36,555,346 of NC_041049.1, read as the reverse complement.
AATTATGTTCCTCTTTCTTACATCAATACTGTTTAATCCAGTGGTTCTCTACTTGTGGGTCAGAACACCAAAGTGGGACACAGACATATTTACAGTAGGTCGCAGGTCTTTCCTTGGTCAAGAAAAGAGAACTGTCCTCTTATTTTGAAGGATATTTTTGTATCCTTTAAAATAAAATCATTATATCAGAAATTAACATCTCTAACAATTGGTGGTGAATCTCATTGTGTTGGTAAAAGGTCCAATAAATTACACTTTTTCAGTGATTAAGTAGTAACGCATTTTTATTTTTTTGTTGCACTTTCTGTTTATTATTGTCTAAATAATGGGGTAGTAGTTTAGTACTCAAGGAAATATTTGTGCTCCATAGAAAATAATTAGATTTTAAATGTTTTACTGTGTACATTACATTTTTTTTCTAATGTTGCTCTATTATAATCTTGATTATTTCACGTTCACATTTGAACAGTTTTCTAGGTTTAGGCCATGGCTTGTTATTTTTAGGAGGAGTTGCGTCCCGATCCAAGAGCAGTTGAGAACCAGTGGTTTAATAATTAAAAATCATTAGCTTTCCCATTAGATCATAGACTAATAATTTCACTGCCCAGCTCCAAAAAGCACCACTTTACTCCTTTAGTGTTGTGAAGATCTCACAGGTTTGTAGTGAAAGTTGTTGTTTTGGAACTGGGTCACTTCATTCATCCATAATAACTTTATTCACACTAACTCATCACAGGTAGGCTAACCATAAACCTCTCACACCTACAATGCTTAAAGATCCAGTGGGGGAATTCATTACAGGGCAGAGGTTCTCAACTTGTGGGTTGGGACCTAAAATAAGGTTCAAGTGTTTGCCAAGGTGAGAAAAGAAGTTTTGTTTTAAAAAAAAAAAAGATTTATTCAAGTAGCCATTTTTTTTTTTTTAGACGTATCATACTTCTGGCACTTGTTGGTAGAAATGTGGTAGTTATCAAATAGTTTATTTGGTTATGTAACAACGACCCAAAATGTCACAAGTCCTGAATTATTATTAAAAAATTGTAATAAAACCAGAAATGTAATAGCTGTTCAATATTGTAACAAAAAAGCTGAGCCCGAAATGTAAAAAAAAAAAAATAAAAAAAAAATAAGGTAATAAAACACAAAATGTTAAATTTAGTCAGTAATTTAGCAAGACGCTCTATAAACTTTATATTTATATATATTTATTTGAAGGTAAGTGTCAATTCCCCATAAGGCTTTAATATATGTAATAACGCTTAAAGTTTTTACATTTTGGGCTCTGCATCTTGTTACATCATTGAGCAGTTGTAAAAATTTTAGGTTTTTATCACATTTTTTTTTTTTGTTTTTTACATTTTGGCCTCAGCACTTTTGTCACATTATTGCCCAGTTATTACATTTTGGGTTTTATTAAATCTTTTTTTTTTTTTTTTTTTTTTTTTTTCAAATAACAATTTGGGTCTTGTTACATTTTGTGTCATTGTTACGTAACCAAATAAGCCGCTTTTAAGTTGTATTATTTGATAACTACCACATTTCTACCACCTAGTGTCAGAAGTATGGTACGTCTAAAGAAATGGCTCCTTGAATAATTTCCTATCGAGGTCTACCAAGTCTAAGACAAATGCTGACGTGGAGAGAAAAAAAATATAAATATGTTTTAATATTTTTGTTTTGTTTCAGTATATAAACTGTTAATGGAATAAAGAGCACACTACATGTATTTGGTTGGTTTGATATTTCACAGTTTTTGACTCAAGGAAGTTAAATGAACTTAAGAGATTTAGCTAACCTGTGTATGCATGTTTATTATCAATATATTAAAAAAAAACCAAAGCTCCAGACACAAACATGCATTAATTGTCAAACCAACCAACCTTTACTTATATTTCTCCTGTTGCTAATGCTAACTAGCATAGGATGATAATCATGTTGTGGTGGGCTTTAAATAAGGGATGAAATCAAACGGTGCCTGCTGGATCTTTAATGTTTCCACATTTTAAAAACTAAAATCAAAGCTCTTAACTAATACAATGAAATCTAACTACTAGTCACTAGATAGAATTGAGTAGACTGGTTGACGTTGATGAAGCTAATGCCGCTGATGTGTCCAGGTAAAACTGTTTCCTATGACTCACTGAGGCACCCCGCTGGACGACTCACGCCAACTGGTAATAACACACACCTTGTAACAAGCCTGCATCCGTGACTGGAGATGAGTGTGTGTGAGTGACACGTGTGGAAGATTCTGTAGTGTAGATACAACCATAGAGAGTTCTGCCAGTATCATTTTTTTTTTTTTTTAGGCTAATTTTATATTTATTTTCCTTTTAGTATTTTGATCATCTATTCCTATTTAAGTCCACTATGACCCAATCAGAATGAATCCCCACACTAGAATATGAATTCTTATGAAAATATGATGCTGAAAATAGTATGGGTGTCTCGATCCAATATTAATATCTAATATCGATCCAATATCACCAAAAAAAAGAGTATTAGATTAAATCTCTAATATTAGCACTTCAATACATGTTTTTCTTTTTATTGGATTTATTGAGGTTATTTTTCAGTGTCTTCTAATTTAGTTTTCATTTATTTTATTCAATTGTAAAACATTATTAAGTTTAAGCTGGTTAAAGTTTATGCAAACTATTGGTTAAGAACCAATGGGTCAGTTTTACTCATAACTACTGTTGCTGACTTTGGTTTGACTCATTTTGACTAATATCACTTGATTAAGCCTTTTCTAACATTCGACACACAAAGTAAGTATTGAAAGTATGTATGATTCATGCTGAAATCCCATCTGATCAATATCAGTATTGCACAATATCCAAAGCTGTAATATTTGTATCATATCAGAAGTTAAAGTAGCTGTATCGGGACATCCTTAAAAATGAGCACAACTGGCATTTATTCCCTATGTGTTATCAAATGTAATCTTTTTTTGAGGGAATAAAGTATCTGTTAAACATGTTTAATCCTGTAGCCAGTCCTGGGTGCAATACCTTAATAGCCCACAAGGGGCACCAAATAATAGTTCACTTTTTTAGGGATTAGAATTTTTTTGTGTTTTAACGAGAGTTTAAGGATTTTTGTTTTGATGTCATTGAACTTGAGTGTTACTTCCACTTCTGTGGGCAGCATGCACCACTTTTAGTCCAACAACACTCGTCTGTAGAGGAATGAATCATTCTCGTGATGATTAACACACAGAATGCTCGTGTAGATGTAGACACCTGACGCGTGCCTTTGAGTTTTAGATGTGAAGCAGATAATGATTGAAATAACATGACTCGCTCCTCCTTCATCCCGCCGACTAAGACTTGGTTCACTTTGCATTTTTCTGACATTTGCGTGTGTGTGTGTGTCTTGTTTTTGTGTCACTAATTATTCTTTTCAGAAATCCTAACACGCCTTCAAGGACGCACTGCATCTAGTACTTACAAGGCCTCTTTTGATATGATTTCACATCATTACATAAAGGATCATGTGATTGCTTTTGTAGTGTTTAGTATGCAGGACAATCTAAAAGACGGTTATCACTTGAACACACTTTTGAGTGGAGTCCGTTACCAACATGTTCTTTCTTCATTTTGTGTGCAGATTTTCATTCTCCGTCACACATCAGTGGGTTGTACCCCGTTCAGCAGTACACACCTGACTTCTATGTTCGAGCTCTCACCGACGTGCAGTTTGTCAAGGTTGGATCTATTATAGATATTATCAATGTATCATTGTCCCACACGGTGCATTTAGATTTAACTCCAGCAACTTAATTTTGCCTTTTTTTTCTTTTAAATAATATGTTTAGGTTTAATTTATTCAGTCAATTTACTTTGATTTCCCGACATGTTTGGACTGCCAACTGTCAGTCTGAATAAATGAAACTTTAACCCTATCCCTAACATTAACCTAGGAAATAACCTAAAATGTTTCTTTTTTTTTGTTTATGTATTTTTAAAGGTGGAATTTGCTGTGTTTAATATGTAAAAAAAAAATAAATGTCAGAAGTGGGATTCGACACCACACCGGACTCAAACAAGGTCCAAGGGTTTGGAGGAAGACGGCTGAGGATTAGAACCCAAGCTGCTTGAGGTCCAGTGTGAAATATCCACAGTCAGTCATGATTTGGGTTGCAATGCTCTCACTTTTTTATGCAAAAATTGAGAAGTAAATGGTGATTTCTTCACAGTATTCTAAATTTTTGAATTCCTGTTTTCATGAGTTTTATGAGCTGGAAGCCCAATTTATGTAAAAATAAACAAATAAATACTTGAAATCGTTTAAATTGTGGACCCTGAATCTATAATCTATGAAAGTTTAACTTTTTGAATGGAATTATGGAAATGAAACAACTTTTCCATGATATTCAAATTTTTTGAAAAGGGTCTGTACATGTATGCACATACATACAGTACATACACATGCATGTACATAATATTAATATTTTACTGCTCATTATACACTACTACACAAATATCAATTGAATTTGAAATAATACAAAATATAGTGGCAATATTTAAATTCATAATATGCTCTATCACAATATATACTTTTTCTTATGTTTGAGTATTAATATATTTTATACTATTATATGCATATACATCCTAGGTCAAATTGTTGTTGTACGGTATATGATTTATAAAGCTTGTTCAACTGGTTTATGATGCTGCTTTGTTTTATTTCATCATTTCGGCACTTCCATAATTTAGCCCCTGCTATTGTTATACTCATCTTTTTCATTGTTGTTCTAGCACATTGCATCTTGAAATGTCATTTTCCTCTTAAATTATATTCCCCTTCTCTCTCTGGAAATCTTTTCTGCAACTGTTTTGGAAGTGCTTTATGTATCATTTGGACAGTTTTGAGTTGGATGAGGTCTGGGAGTTTAAAATCTGCTATGTTGAAGAATAATCCAATCCTGATGGCTTTTTTTTTTTTTTTGCATTATGAATAACTGTTGGATGTTAGTTCTGTGCATTTTTCCCCAAACTCCTACACAGTAACTCAAATACGGTAAGACAAGTGTAAAATAATTTAAATGAAGCAAACAAAAGTGGCTGGAGACGCTTGTGATAAACCTCACACAGGACCATCACACCCAGCTTCACACCACGAGTGTTTTTTCCGCCTCCTACTGAAGACGAACCCCATAACGTTTCCGTCTCCTTCCTTCCCGTAGATCACACGAGATCAATACCAAAACGGCCTGATGACGTCGCGTCTGTACAGCACGCCTCAGTCCGAACACAACCAACGACTCCACCTGCCAGCATCATTGTTCCTGAAACCCAGATCCTGTTGAAAACGGGCCGGATGAGATGACGCTTCTCCTCCGCAACGAGCATAACTCACCGCACACAACCAACCACCACAGCCAGCTGGAAAATAACGTTTGACCCCCTTCCTCCCCTCCACGCCGCCATCCCAACCTGCCTGATCTTCCGCTATATATAGTTTATTAAATACAGTACAGCATGCCTCCTAACCAGAGTTTTAATTATTTTAAGCAGTTTCTTGTTTTGTTTTTTTTTTTTTTTTTTTTATTAAATATCTCTAATTGTTAATAAAGTGTCGGCTAATGCTCCGTTTGGTTTTAATTATAGTTTTATACTAATAGATACCATCTCTACAAATGCCATGAGTTGTTGTTTTTTTTTTGCAGTTAAATAGGACTAAGGGAGAAATTTCACTTAAGCAACTTTATCCATTCTGTTTCTATTGTTTCCATATTGTGAGAGAACCACCAGGTGTCACTGTTTGGATAAACTGGTTAATCTCATCCTTTACACACCTGGCCACAGGACAGTCAAACGTGTGACTGGTCGTTTGTTGGCCGAAAGAAATGAAAAGCAGTGCCTTACAAATGAGGTAACTCTGTGACGGACTGGTGCTCTGTCAGCGTCCTGTGACCCTGTGAACTGGTTTTCAAGTCGAGGTAGTTTTATCCTGAATAATCTGATCTTTATTGGAATTTTCTGACTTGTTTTGACTCATCAGTGTGCATCCAAATACAACACCTCATCCTCTTTTTTTTAAAACTGTAAATGCATGTATTCCAAGTCAGCCACTCAGCCCACAAACCTTCAGACAAGTTTCAACTTGCGCTTCTTCCTCTGTATCGCTTCCAGTCCAAGGACCTCCAGTCAGAGACTCAGGGAGACTCCGCCCTCTTCCCCACACTCCTGTCCTTTTATGATGTACATACATGCAAGTGTGGTTTTAAAACTGACCTGCCGTCACCTCCACCCCCTCCCACTGCATCCATACAGCTAGAAGACAAAGACGAGCCCAGCATGTCGACAGAAGCGAAAGAACGTAACCTATGACCTGTAGAAACTCCTAGTGATGTGTTTATTGATGTATTCTGAGAAGGAGGGACACAGAACCCCCAGGGACTGTATTTATATAAATGGAGCTGAAGTTGGGGGTTGAACTCTGTACATAGATAAATATATATGTAAATATATATATACAGACGTGCGTCCAGGGGAGACTCTTCGACTTGGAATTACACCCAATGACCACGATGAGATTATCCAGATTAGAATCGGAGGTTTGCACATGTGACATCCCAGCAAATTCTACTGCGTGAGATCCAAAAATCTGTAACGAAATCCCTCTCTTTTTTTTTGCCCAATGTTGCCCACTTATACCAGGTATTTGTTCGAATAAAATGCGTGCTGCACTATTGCAGAGATGACATTGGTGTCCTCAGGGTTATTCTTCCTCTTGCACATGCCTGTATATACGTATATAGAGCCTTGAAACCCGAGTTGTAAAGAGATTTCCTGCTGATAATAGACAGCCAGTCTGTTATTGTGATTTGTTTTAAATTTTTATTTTAGTTTTTTGACAATCATCAACATTCTGAATGTGTAGGTACGTTATTCGTGACGCCCTTTTTTTGAACTGCTGAAAGGGAAAAAAAAGGTGCACTTTTTTTTTTTTTTTTTTTAAGGTCCAATTTTAGTGTGTGTGGATGTTTACTGTCACTTAAAAGCTTTAAGGCTGAGGCAGAACAACGCTGTTTGTAGTCTGTGAGGGTCTAGATTCCTCTCCACATGTCTGAGCTGTTGTTTCCCTGGAAATTATCCTCAACTATTTCTTTATACTGCCTCTTTTTGCAGTTTTGATGCCCCTGGTTAGTGCAGCCCTGGCCTGCCTGTAGGTGTCCCGGTCCCCGGATCTGTCTGAGTGCAGCATTGCGGGCCCCAACGTTAACGTTCCTCACTGTGTTCTTGAACCAGGGCTTCTGGTTTGAGAACACTTTTTAACACTGTGGAGGAGTACTGCTCAATGTCCAAGTCCATGAAAACTTTCCATTTTGTGTCATCAAAGCAGTTTTGGAGAGATGAAGTGTCCTCCTTCCTCTATATCTGTACGGTTTTTATCTTAGGCTTTGTTGTGGCAATGATTGGACTGTAGGCTGGTGTTAAAAACATGGAGAAATTATAAGACTGTCCCAGGTGGGGGCACACTGGTTTTGTATGCTCCAGATATGTTTGTGTGTCAAGAGTTTTATTTTTCCCTTAAAGTTTTTGTAAAACCTGGGTAACACGTCTTTCAGATTGGTGTGGTTAAAATCCCCCGTCACAACAAAAGTGCTCTAAGGATACCTATTCTATTCCCTGGCGATGACGTTACACAAAGTTCCCATGGCAACCCTAGCGTTGGCCCGAGGGTGCACGTATACAGCCATGATATAGATGGCACTGAATTTGACACACCACTCATTCATCAACATCCCACAGAAACCTGCTAATGTGCCTAACGCTGTGTTACAATTAGCTACATTAACTCTTGAAATCCTTAATTTGCTTTGTGTGTGGTTGGCCGCTGCTGTCAGACCGGGTTACCCTTGGAAATGCGCAAAATCGAAAAAGCTCTCAAATATCGCAAAAATGTGTTTACTCTTTCATGAGGAGGACCACCTAGGTGTAACACTGCTCTCCCTTTTTATATCTTCCCTATAATAAAAGGTTTCTTACCCTTTCTTAGGGAGGGCTGGTGATGGTCATAATTAAGCAATAAAATAAATCAATTTATTTTATTGCAATAACAAAACATGCATTACTGTCTCATAATGATTGCACTTCTTGTAGTGTTGACCTTTTGACAGCATGTGCAGACAAGGAAAATTTTTTTTTATAAAAAATAAATAAATAAATAAAACACATGTTGAGCTTGATGTCCACTTTAATATGTTCCCACACTTAACACTTTCAGTTTTTCCTAGCTCCCCGATGCTTCGGTGTTATTTACAAAGAGTAGTATTTTAAGTAGCAAGTACTCTTGAAGACTAAATTGCTTTAATTGACAAAATGTCATTTGAGAGAGTTTTGAACAACTACTTTGTAGTTGACCTTTATTTAAATAGCTTTAAAAAAAACATTAAAAATACATTAGATTCTTTTTTGGTGACACAAGTAAGTAATCTATAAGTAATGTACTGTAATGTACTGCTTCCAGTAGTTACCTTCTGGAAGCAGTAACTAAGTAATGTTAAGTAAAAAAGTAAGTTGCTTTTTTGAAAAGTAATGAGTAATTTGTAACTTACTCAACACAACGCACGAAAGGACAACAGAAACACAAAACAAGAAAATAAAATATACAAAATGACATCCAAAATACATCAAAAAATATTTAACACAAACATACAAAGCCTTCCTGTGTTAATGCTCAGGTTGCTTGTTATTCTAATGCTGATATGAATGGTGATCATGTGACCCTCCGATCAGATACAATCACATGTTTGTGGCCTCCCTGTGATTAGTTGCCCATGTATGACTGCCTTTTCCTGATGTTCCTTTTCCCAGGTGAACCTGGTGTCTGAACACATCTGGTGTAACGACTTCCTGGTTCGCAGCTTCTACCTGAAGAACGTGCAGACGCAGGAAACCAGGACCCTCACTCAGTTCCACTTCCTCAGCTGGCCAGCTCAAGGAATCCCCACCTCCACACGCCCTCTGCTGGACTTCCGCAGGTACTGTTAGCACAGGTCAGAGGTCACGACGGTCAAACCCTCAAAAGAGGAATCAAAACTTTCAGTTTAAATGAAATAGCACCTTAAAATGTTTTAATCTTGTAAAATGAAATAATAAAACAAATCACAACCCTTTACCCTTTGATTCTGCTCAGACATTGCTGCTACGTGCTAAGCTTTTTTTTTTTTTTACCTTGTCTGCACATGCTGTCAAAGGTCAACACTACAAGAAGTGCAATCATTATGAGACAGTAATGCATGTTTTGTTATTGCAATAAAATAAATTGATTTATTTTATTGCTTAATTAACCTAAGGAAGGGTAAGAAATATTTTCTTATAGGGAGAAAAGGGATAAAAAGGGAGAGCAGTGTTAACACCTAGGTGGATGTGACCATCAGATCAGATACAATCACATGCTGTGATGAAAGTTGCCCGTCTCTGCTCTAGATCTAAAAGGGTCCAGGAGAGCCTGCAGATGTTTGCTAATTCATGTTTTGCTCTTTAGGAAGGTGAATAAGTGTTACCGAGGACGCTCGTGCCCGATCATCGTGCACTGCAGGTAAAGCTGCTTTGACTCGCTGCTTGTTAAGCTCGGACTCATCCCTCTCTCTTTCTCTGCAGCGATGGCACCGGACGTACTGGAACGTACATTCTGATCGACATGGTTCTCAACCGCATGGCCAAAGGTGAATACAAATATCACAGGAAGTGTCAGTCCTCCTTTCAAAATAAAGTTCCAGTTTTTTTTTACACTTCTCTGTCAATCATCTTGTGCTTTTAGGTAAAATACTACATAATAATACTGATATTTGATGTAGCCTGTTTTGATTACATCAGAAATAAGGAATGATAACACACATGTCAGTCAGTTATTCCGTCTTTTTTGTTGTCCCTGTGTTTTTTACCCCTGCTATTTTGTGTATTCTTTATGTTTTGTGTTTTTTTCCCCCATCATTTAGTTCATTTTTGGTGTACTTTTGTATATTTTTCTCTCATTTTGTGTAATTTTGTTTTCCTTTCTTGTATTTTTTTCTCATTTTGTGTAATTTTGTTTGTGTATTTTTCTGTCATTTCATGAGTTTGTGAAGTCATTTTTGAGTATTTTTGTTGCTGTTTTGTGTACTTTTGTGTCATTTTGTGCATTTACTTTGGGGGCAACCGCTGCCACTGGCCCATTTCTGCTCTAAATGATGTTTCATGATTTTGATGTTTCTATTAGTAGTTTTTAATTTTAATTCTATTGATTTTCATGATTTTTTCTTTGTGGAAATCCCACAGATTGGTTACGTTATGAGCTTTTTGTCCATGATCTTTACACATCACACAGTGTTTCTGTTGTTGTTGCAGGAGTGAAAGAGATCGACATCGCTGCTACACTGGAGCACATCAGAGATCAGAGACTTGGGATGGTTAACACCAAGGTCAGTCCAGAGGAATCAATGCTTTGACACCAGGAGGGTCAAACTCAAAGCCTGCAGACAATCTTTCTATGCTGAGCGCACATTTTTTCAAATTATTGTGCATTTTTTTAGGAAAGCAAGAAAATACTGATACCATATTTTGCACCGTATAGGCCGTATTTTTTGCCTTTAAAGTTTAGGGTGCGGCCAAGGTGGAAACTCATTGGTTGAAACAGATCAGAATACGTGATAATACTCCGTTAACAGGAGTACAGCAGCCTGTTGTTTGAAGGTCACCCTCATCAGCCAATTGGGTGCGACCTATGTCACATAGCGGCCTTTACGTGGATTTTTCTTGGAGAATTGCTAGATTATTAAATTGCGACTAATACAACGGTGCGTTCAATAACCTGTGCAATAACTAAGGTGTCGGAATTGCTCCTTTTACCGCCCCAAAAAAATTGGATTTGTATGATCGGGTTTGTTTTTGTATATTTTGTGTGTTTCTGTTGTTTTGTGTATTGTTTGGAGTCATTTTTTTGTGTTTACTTTGGGTGCTGCACAAAACCACTTGAGTGTTCTCTAATAAAAAACCATATTACTATGATGTGATGATTGCAGAGGATGGATGGTCACACCTTGTTGTGCTTCTTTGGCGTTTCCAGGACCAGCTTGAGTTTGCACTGACGGCCGTGGCCGAGGAGGTGAACGCCATCCTCAAAGCTCTCCCCCAGTGAAAAGCATGGGAAACCAGCCTCTACACATGATTCCTGCTTTAGCTCAAAACAAAATACAGCTCTGTGTTTGTTGCCTTTAACAGTCCGCCATGATGTCAAGCTTAAAGGAAATATTTCATTACTTATCTTCCTGAGAACCAGGATTCCTTTAGATTTCTGCCTTTGGAAGCTGAAAAAAAAAACTCACTTATCAAATGTCTGTATTTGTCTTCGTCAGCAGACAACGCAACAACTTCAACAAATAAATCAATAAATATCATCTTAAATAATATGTTCATTAAAGTTCAGATTCATAAAAAGGTTCTAAATTCTAGATTCTAAATTTAAGCTCCTGAAGATGGTTTTGTGTGTTTAGGGAGTAAATTTGTGTGTCTTTGCAGTTATTTTGTGCGTTTTTTCCCCTGCCATTTTGTGCATTCTTTGTGGGTTTTTTTTCATCATTTAGTTCATTTTTGCTGTCATTTTGTGTATTTTTCTCTAATTTTGGGTATTTTTTGCATCTATGTTGTTGGACAGTTCCTTCAACAAATAAATCGCTAAATATAATCTTAAATAATATGTTCATTAAAGTTCACATTCATAAAAAGGCTTTTGTTTTTTCCTAAATTCTAAATTTACATTGTCCGTTCAATCTCAGCAGTAAATAAAAGGATATGTATCACAAAATAATAATAATATCAATGTGATAGAGAAAATAAGTTAAAGCAGACATGGGCAGAGGGCGGCCCGCGGACCAGATCTGGCCCTCGGTCTAATTCTGTGTGGCCCCCGAAGTAAACTCACAAAATGAGAGAAAAATCCCCCAAACGACCACAAAAAAAATTCACAAATTGACGACAAAACAGACTCCAAAAACAGAACTAAACGAGCTGATTCTCAGAGGATATGAATGAATGAGGGCTGGACTGTGACTGACGCTTCACTCTGTTCAAAGTGAAACCATTCAATCTCCATTTGTGTGGCTCCAGCTGTGGAAAATGTGTTTCCTGTTGCAGAAAAAAAAAACAGCGTGGTCCTCTTTGTGTGCCATTCAGATCACGTGACCTCGCTGATTGTGTTGTTTACCTCAAGCAAATGAAAACTATAGCTAAAAAAAAAAATGATATATATATATTCTAACTCTGTTGTTCAAATGCTATTTTGTATATGTGAGATCTTCAATAAATCTATTTGTGTTCAACTGCTGCAGGTGCCACACGTGTGACTTCTTCTGGTTACATATATGAATAACAAGAAAACTAAAAATAATAGTGCGTAGCGATGAGAATATCTACAGAAATGTAGTGATGTAAAAAGAACAATATTTGTCTTTCATATGTACACTCTAAAAAAAATCTGTAAATTTTACAGTGATATACTGTTAAACAACGTCAGTATTTGCCTGTAAAAGTAGAAATTGTATATTACTGTAAAAAATACAGCTTTTTTCTGTCAATATTGCAACAGTATAATACTTTAAAACTTACAGTTAGAATTTGATAAAAACACAGAAAATTACTGATAAAAAAAAATAAATTCTGTGAATTCAACATACTTTCATTGTAATTATTTTTACGATTATTTTCCATATAAATATCAGTCGAAAGCTTGCAAATTTTACAGAAAAAACCGTATAAAAAGAAATGTTATTTGTCTGTAAAAGTAGAAATAGTATAATACTGTAAAAAATACAGCTCTTTTCTGTCAATATTGCAACAGTATAATACTTTAAAATTTACAGTTAAAATTGGATAAAAACACAGAAAATTACTGATAAAAAACTAAATTCTGTTAATTCAACATACTTTCATTGTAATTAATTTTACGATTATTTTCCATATAAATAACAGTCGAAAGTTTGCAAATTTTACGGAAAAAAACTAATAAAAAGAAATTTTATTTGCCTGTAAAAATAGAAAATGTATATTACTGTAAGAAAATACAGCTCTTTTCTGTCAATATTGCAACAGTATAATACTTTAAAACTTACAGTTAAAATTTGATAAAAACACATAAAATTACTGATAAAAAAAACTAAATTCTGTTAATCCAACATACTTTCATTGTAATTAATTTTACGATTATTTTCCATATAAATAACAGTAGAAAGCTTGAAAATTTTACGGAAAAAAACGTATAAAAGTAAATGTTATTTGCCTGTAAAAGTAGAAAATGTATATTACTATAAAAAATACAACTTTTTTCTGTCAATATTGCAACAGTATAATACTTTAAAACTTACAGTTAGATAAAAACACAGAAAATTACTGATAAAAAAAACTAAATTCTGTTAATTCAACATACTTTCATTGTCAATATTTTTAGGAATATTTTCCATATAAATAACAGTCGAAAGTTTGCAAATTTTACGGAAAAAAACTAATAAAAAGAAATTTTATTTGCCTGTAAAAGTAGAAAATGTATATTACTGTAAAAAAATACAGCTCTTTTCTGTCAATATTGCAACAGTATAATACTTTAAAACTTACAGTTAAAATTTGATAAAAACACAGAAAATTACTGATAAAAAAAACTACATTCTGTTAATCCAACATACTTTCATTGTAATTAATTTTACGATTATTTTCCATATAATTAACAGTAGAAAGCTTGAAAATTTTATGGAAAAAAACTCATAAAAAGAAACTTTATTTGCCTGTAAAAGTAGAAAATGTATATTACTGTAAGAAATACAGCTCTTTTCTGTCAATATTGTAACAGTATAATACTTTACGGCCGTGATGACCAAAATACCCATTTCGTCACATTTGGACAAAAAGGTTAAAATTAGGTGTAAGACACAGCTGGTCTGAGGAGAGATGTCGAGTGTTTGATGACCAGTGACTGACCTCTCTACAAATAACCCACTATCACTGTTGACATTCATGATAATGAATGATATCAAACAATGATAACAGTTATCATTGTTTGAATTTATATGTAGTATTTTACAACTACAGATGTTTAATAGATATCATAAATATATATAAATATAACCCTCACAGCACCCTAAGGACTTTTTGTGTACTTTGACATTTTCATTTTTATGGCATTTTTTTCTGTTTTTATTGGATGTTCCTCAAATTTGTCTAAGGATAATCATTTTTGGAGAAGTTCATTTTGGCTATTTCAGTAGTTTTCCATAGCCTCCCAGAGCTGGGACTGGAAAAAAAAAAAAAATCACGCTCAACACCCATAAGGCCCGGAAAGTGGCCTCTACTTTTAGCAGCTATAAAATCACTATATTTTAATATTTTTTTATACTTTAAAAACTCAAGACTTGTAGAACCACTTCTGCTCGACACAAACATACCAAATATGTGTCATAACTTATATGTAGTTAACCCTTTATTGACCCGTATGCATTCTAAATGCATTTTTGCTCTTGAAGAGTCAGTAATACTTGCATAACCTTCATAAATGGGATCCAAACTGAATGAGCTTTCTTTGTTCATTTGCCCTAAGGGTTGGTCATACAATGATAGTAACCTTGTTTTGAACAGTTTTAAAATTTTTCTGTTGTGGCACACTAAAATGAACAAAATGCTGTCATCCCATTGAAAATCAATACAAATGTTCCATAGAAATTTTGTCTTCTGGGGGATTATCTCAGGAGCAGTTTACAAATGTGGGTATATTTTTATACAAGTTGGGATGACTGTGCATAAGATAAAAGTTCGGAGGGTGTGGGTGTGGTGTAGTGAGGGGGGATTTATTTGGGGGCGTGTGTGGCATCAAAAGACTTTCCTCTTTGAAGAAACAACTAAAAACAACAGCAATAACGTCAGTAAGAAAAGGTCAACTAAAGCGTGCAGTGTTATGATTTTCCCACAGTGCTTTCACAGGTGCACTGGTTACTATCCCAAAGAAGTTCATTTGGACTATAGCAGGACTAAATCAGGAACCTGGACTAAACCAGAACTAAGCAGGGCCCATTCACTGTTTCATTAAACTATACCAAGCAATCATGTAATGCACAAAGAAGAAAATAAATACTAGCATTTTCAAATCTCTCATCACACTTTCAGTGGTGATTCCATAAAGTTGCAAGTCTTTTTATTTTATTTGCCCATCTTTTCTTTCAAATGTGTCAATGTTATATTGTGTGTGTTGCAGTCAGAGACTCAGACAGGGGTGCAGGTGCAGGTGCAGGTCACTGAACTCTTCACCTCGCTTCTCGGCCTCTGATTGGATAATTGGTTAACAAGCCGTCTATGGCAAGCCTTTTAACATTTAAAAAGTCTGGCTGACATGTAGCAATTTTGTTTTCACTAGTGGAAATTACATTTGAACATGTTGAAATGTAATTTTGACATGTTGAAATGTTAATTCAAGATATCTGTAAAGCCATTTTCACACGTAACAAATATATTTCTACATGTCAAAATGTCATTTCGACATGTAGAAACTGAATTACAGATATCTGCAATTACATTTTTACATGTAACAATTATATTACAGATATCTACAATTACATTTTTACATGTAACAATTATATTAAACATATCTGCAATTGAATTTCCACGTGTGGAAATGCAGTTTCGGATATGTGGGCGAGACAATGATGTCATTTCGGATATGTACTCCAAATTACCATATTCATTTCGGATATGTGGGCGGGATAATGACGTCGTTTCGGATATATGGGCGGGATAATGACGTTGTTTCGGATATGTAGTCCAAATTACCATATTATTTATAGATATCTACAATGTTATTTCAACATGTGGTAATTCAATTGTAGATATCTGTAATATAATTTACATGTAAAAATGTAATTGTAGATACAACTGCACATCTCATTCTCACTTGAAAACATTCAAGTGAGAATTTTGAAGGTGGATGAAGTGAAGTGTCCCTTTCCATTTCCCTCCTCCCTGTTCCCTTCCCCCCCCCCCCCCCCCCTCACTTTGGTGTAACACTACCCTCTCTTTTTTACATCCTCCCTTTAATAAAGTATTTCTTACCCTTCCTTAGAGAGGGCTAGTGATGGTCACAATTATGCAATGAAATAAATTCATTTATTTAATTGCGATAACAAAAAATAAAGTAGAATATGTAGTTGTTTGATCTATTAATTAATTTCTTTATTTCTCTTTTCTTTTTTCCCCCTGTTTTATAAAACAAGCGTGACCGTGCGCAAAACCGACGCAAAAGAGTGACGTACAAATGAGCGGGAAACGGAAGTGCCCGGGATGGGCGTGTGCACACAGTCGAGGCACAGCTCAGCTCAGAGTTAGGTGTGCAGTCAAACGCGAGAGCATCGTCCGACTCGGCAGCAGGTTGAGCAGAGATTTTGAGAGCATTTTCTCTGAGATAAGGCAAGTCTCCAGATAGTCTCTAAAAAAAAAAAAAAAAATGAACTCAGAAGTCAGAGACCCTCGATTGATGACCCAAACACAAGATGGGTATTTGTCATCAGGAGCAGCGAGTATTGTGAGTTCTTTTTTGTGTGATTAAAAACATTCTAGTAAGAATTCTGACCATGTTTGATAGTTAATTGTGCTTTTCTTTATCTTTGCCTTTTCCCAGCCATCCTTCAAAAATCCAATAAGATAACGGTCTTCCCCTTCAAGATGGATTTGGTGAGTACAAACTGTTCAAAACGTCTAATATTTCGTAACCCTATTTTATAATGTACTTTATTCAGGGTTTATCTTGTGTTTTCGTAGAGTTACGTTCCTCCTGAGTTCTTCAGCGTCGACCCACCACCTCTGCATCAGAACGTGCTAATAGATCAATGGCTGTGCAGAACCTGCTCTGACTGGTGAGAGTGAGTTTTACCATAAGTTGAATTTTTGTATGACGTCAAAACATAATTTGCTATTAGTTGTTCAATATAAAGAATTAGGGCTTAACGATTTTGGAAAATAATCTAATTACGATCTTTTTCTTCAATATTGCGATTGCGATTAGATATGCGATTATTGTTGCAAGGTCCTCTTCTCATGTATTTTTCATCTAACACAAGCAATAAATCAGTCTTTTTCATAATAAACAATATTAGATTAATTTGAAGCGAAAATTGCAACAATAAAGCAAACAAAATTGTTGCTTGACCTATTCAAAGTTTGTGAACCACACTTCATAAAAACTGTCTGAACTTAACAGTACAGTCTATAAAAAAAAAATATATACATATCAAATCCCTGTATGTGCTGCGACTCGTGGTTGCTTCAGATGCGCGTTATTGATTGATACGGAGAGGCCAGATGGAGCACACGCAAAAACACAGTTGAGTTAGGAGCAGCATTTTGATTTTGGGATGTAATTTTGGACAATATGAAGAAAGAGAAGAACATTGACGCAAGGAGACGGCGACATGAGGTGCCAAACACAGACATGTTTCACTTTCTCTTTGACTCGCAGCCATTTCAGCACTAAACTGCACATTTCCTCAGCAAAATAAGACATGACATGGACTCCTGCCTCGGATCGTAGTTTCAAACCCTTTTCATACAGCAGTTTAGTGTTTATATCTAGCGTCTGTACTACCTACGGGAACGCATATGCGGTAGATGCAAAGGTAAATAAAGGCACATGGCACATCGCCTTGGAGAATACTTTATGGTCATGAACCGTAATTATGCTTTTGAGATAAGTTCTTTATCCACGACATTCCCAAATATAAGCCTCCTAAACTGAGCCACAAACGATTCTTTACTCTTTACAAGCAACACAGGCTCACCTATATCTTTGTGGAGGCAGAGATGTGTGAATCCGCAGGTGAGACAGGAGTTTCTGTGATCATCAGAGAGTGTAGTAGCAGCGAGAGAATGGCGTGACGAGCGTTGCGGCTAACGCAATGCTAACGGAGAAGAAAGCAATAGTCCTTCGCGGTGGCTGCATGATAAACGCTGATATTTTCACTGTACATCCACAATCTACCACACACCTTAAGAGACGTAAACAAAAGCACACGGCGGAGCGGACTTTGCTGCCATATGTCGCACCTCCATTCACTTTCAAAATCGCGTACCCTGCGATTACGAAATCGCTTTGTGTAATATTGCGATAAAATTGCAAATGCAATTAATCGTTCAGCCCTATAAAGAATAAATTGTCATTTGTTAATCTCATAAGTATTCAAAGGTTTATGTATTCTGTTGTTTCTCAGACTGGAAAAGCATCCCCAGCACTTTTGGAAGAATACCCAGAGGCAACAAACCAGCAGCGTAGTCCAGGACATCCCAGCACCACTGAGCTACACTAAAAGCGCAGATCAACAATTGTTACCCAAACTAGTGATGAGTACCAGAGACATTTGCAATTTGCAACCTGAACCATTCAAGTGCAGTGTAAATTTATTATGTATATGAGCTCCCTGTCATGTGGAAAGTTAGAGCTTGTCATTAACACTCGCTAACTAGCCTCTATGGATAATGGCCTGTCAATCAAAGTCCGGCCCCGATTAGTTTACGAGATTTTCTAAAATGTTCCTTAGGAAAACCAGCCTGGTCCCAGTAATTGTGCCCAACCCAGCATTATCACAGGAGGAATATTTAACTGTAGAAAGTTTTGGAAAATTGGCACCAGGCTTTAAAGTTAAAGCTTTCTAATGGGAGACTAGCGGCTGGCTATACTGTATGCAGGTACTACAGCAATGGGGGACAAATGGCGGCCTCTAGTGCCGTGGTCACAAAGCTGAGCAGCCAGCGGCCATTGGTTGTAAAGCATAACATCTAAATGCATACCAGGGTTATCATCCATGTTATACATTTTTTGCCATATTGCCCTGTATTTTCAACTTGTTCGTTGTAAATATTTTTACAGTGAAAGTTTGGCAGCTAAGCTACAGGTATTTTTCTGTTGAACTTAATAAAATTCCCTGTATTGTTAAATACAATTGTAATGTGTTTATTACAGGAAAATACATTAATCCAGACAGAAGATATGTAGTTTTAAAGGCAATTATCTGTAAATAAGATGGCATTTGTTACCGTCATTTTTATGGTGACTCACTGGCAGCTGCAGTTGCCATTTTTTCACCGTTATAAATACGGTATGGTATTCTGTAAAATTTACGGTAATTCACTGGCAGCTGTAGTTGCCATTTTTTCACCGTTATAAATACGGTATGGTATTCTGTAAAATTTACGGTAATTCACTGGCAGCTGTAGTTGCCATTTTTTCACCG
Organism: Gouania willdenowi; assembly: GCF_900634775.1. Classification (NCBI taxonomy): domain Eukaryota; kingdom Metazoa; phylum Chordata; class Actinopteri; order Blenniiformes; family Gobiesocidae; genus Gouania; species Gouania willdenowi. Next base: position 36,536,097 of record NC_041049.1, on the reverse strand, counting down.
TTAAAAATACGGTAAGGTATTCTGTAAAAATTTTAACAGATCATATTACTGTATTTTTAACGGTGAAAAAATGGCAACTGTGGCTGCCAGTGAATTACCGTAATTTTGACAGAATTTTTTTTACAGTGTACAGTATAATTTAAATGTTTGGGGTCTAAAACTTCAAACTTGTGAAATATTAAATTTGCACAGTTTATTTATGATAAACTAATGTCAAATGTTTCAATTTTCTAAATAAATGTTGCTGGTCTCTCTTTAAAACAGATGAACATGATGTGTTAGAGCAGATATGAACAACTTTCATCAGAAATAAGGGTTAAAAAAAGAAAAATCTATTTAGTTTATTTAGTTACTATTATGTTTAAAATGTAAATAATGTATATATAATAATTGCTCCACTATTTTTGAATCTGTCAAACACCTTTAATGGTTGGTTTTCTTTAACTCTATGACAAAGTTGTTTATGATGTATATGCAAACACTCATCTCACGTCATATATTTAAATCCAGCTTCAGGTAGTCCAGTTTGTTTTCCAGGGAAAAGACATTAGAATACAGGATGGAAGGAAGCGGCGTTTTTTGAGGATTAGCTTTTAGCTTGGTTGCTAGCCCCGCTCAGCATCCCTGCTCCTGCTTCTGATCACACCGCTTATGTCTCCTCTGCTGGCGGACACCGCTGGTACGAGACTCCACTGCTTCACAGGCTGCTGGTTGTAGCTGGCTCCGTAGGAGGTCCAGATCTTCACATCTACCGGACTATAACTCTTTGTTTTGCCTAAATCTAAGATTTCCTGGTGGTCGTATTGTATTTTATAGTAACTACGCTGCAGGTTCACTGAGAAATGATTAGAGGTGACTGAGTTATCTGCTGATATATATCTGTTGCTAACGCGAGCCTCTACAGACGCAGCCTGTAGAGATTTTATAGGATACATGGGGTGAAGCTGCCCCGTGTAGTTAGTACCACCTAACTCTACAGGTCTTCTGCTGTGTGTGGGCTTGGTGAAATCCAGGTAGTTGATGATATATGCCTGAGACGGCGTTGTTCAGGGACGACTTCTTCTTCCTGTGTTTTATGGCAGGTGGCACTCTCAGGGATGGCTCTGCTGTAAATAGACTTATACTCAAAAAGGTACTACAGGTTGGCCAGGCCAGCAATATTTATTGTTTATATAATTATATAATCTAAAAATAACAAAATAAAACAACTCATATGGCATGTGTAGGAAACAAAACCCCCAAGCGTAAAGCCTCCCCCTTTGCTAGCAGGAATTAACCAAGGAGCCTGTTTTTGTGTTATCATCGAACTGTTTACACACAACTGCCCCCGTAACTCTGGGATGCAGGACTAACCCCACTATGTGGTCTTTGAACTCGATACCGGAGCCGCTAAGACTGAACCAGCTATGTGAAGTAATCAGTATGAACCCGTCTTTTACGACTCCCCTTCCGGCCAAACAAAACGACCGGAGAATCCAAGGACAGTTTTCCCTTATATTACCTCCCTGCGACATTTATGATCAAAAGAAGAACATTCCTCTTCTCCCCCTTATCAAACAGATACCTCTGGATGCTGTAACATCAAAGAACGGTCCCAATGACCCCTTTGACCCCCTGCAGATGTTGTCACCTCCCGAACCCAAACCAATGGTTACACAGGACGATGGAATAACCCCAGTTCTCCCGAAGAAAGGAGAACAAAGAAATTGTATTATGTTTGAAAGTTACAAATGAAAACATTTTGGGAATGATTTCTACAGAAATTGAAATTGCAAATATTGTCTGTTCGATCACACTCGTTTCATGTAATGCAATAACCAACAGAATGCTATTTTAAAGTGTTTATCATTTAAAAGTGCTTAAAAATACCAGAAAACATCACAAAAGTTAGTTTGAGGTATCTACGGCAACCATATAGTTAAGAGGAGGCATAACATGATTTTTGATATTTATGTCTATGAGTAATTACAGGTAAAATGCATTAATTAATTCCTAAAGTGATTCTAGGATATTTTCCAGTCATGTTTGGTATCAAACCCTTTCGTAATACATGATATTTCAGGATATGATGTTGAAAAGATGTTTTGAAATATGTGGAATTAATTATTAGGCATTCTTTTATGTTTAGAATCATCCCTTGTCGTCTGTCTCTGTCTTACACTTACACACACCCAAGACACACCCACAAGCTGAAAGCAGAGACATTGACCAATCACCGACATGATCACAGAAGGATCCACCCAGACGCCTCCTCCAAAAGGCGTCGCCAAACGTCCTTTAAAAAAAGACGCGCGACCAGAAACTATAGTTTTTGGACGCGGGCGTTCATGCTCACCCGTGTTCCCTCATGTTCCAGCTTTCATTTATTTCATGGTAGAAACAGTTAGATTTTTGAGACAACAGCTGCTTGGTTCGGACGAATCCGGCACCGAGGGACGTGCGTAACAGCCGAAAGGAAGCCCGGCCCGCGACCCGTTGTGGTTAGCCAAGAGCCATTATCGAAGCCAGCTGCGAAGGCCTAACCGCCCGGATCGGCTGAAGGGGCTAAATTCTGTGGAACCGAAACAGAACCAACGGTGGCACGTCCTGCTACATTGCTTCAACAGCACCTCCAGGTCCAGCCTGACCTCACCTCCAAGGTACCAGAATGAACTTTCATCAGCAACTTCATCTACAATAGATCACATACATATTTCCATAACTACAAACTTACACGCATTAACAACTTGCTACACACAGAGTACATCTTATTCATGTTTGTTCGTCTCCCCCTTGTCCGTCCTCCTCTCTTTGTTATGAGCTCTCTTTAGTTTATTCTTTGATTTTATGATTTTATTATTGAATATGTATCCTGCATTTTTATTCAATATTTAGTAGATTAGCATCCTCCTAGATTAGTGATTTCACTTTATTACATATAATCCTCACTTTTATTAGCCTAGAAATGCATTTTATCATGATTTAATTATCCCATTTCAATTGATATTTTGACTGTGTTAATTGTTGACTTTTGAATAAAAGGTTGAACATAATATTTGATTCCTCTGATTCATTAAAGCTGTGATGATGGTGTAGATGTCTGGTAGAATTCACTTTTCCCTGGTTTCACATTGATGAGTTTAGTCTAAAAACTTAGACATATTTCTCCTGTTAAAAGGAGTGGCACCCCGCAAATTTGAAGTAATATTAATAATCATAATTAATATTCTCAGTTATATAACCCATTGATAATAACTCATCTCATCTTCCTACACATGACAGCTAAGGACATGTTTCTTAACACTCAAATTACGATTTTAAGTATTTCAAATATATTTAAAAACTGAAAATGTACAATATTTCTATATATTGCACCTTTAATAAGGTTCCTCCTGTCAGGGTTTGGTGTAGGTGTGGACCTAAACACAGAGAAAGATGGAGGCAGAATGCAGGCGTAGCATTCCTGGAAACAGTCCATGTTTATTCCAAACTAAAAAAGTCAAAGGGCAGCACAAAGAAACCAGGGAACAAACACAGCAGGACATGAGGAAGGTAGACATTGACAATGAACCAGCAAACATTCAGTGTTCAAGCACTCAGCTAAATAGTAGAGGAGGCCTGATTGGGAATGGGCCACACCTGGGTGGAAACATGAGGGAGCTAATCAGTCACACACCAAGCACACAGACATCACTGGGGGGTGGAGCCACAAGCAGGAAACCCTGGAACACAGAGACAAGAGTTACAGTAGAAAACAGAATAAACAAAGACTGAGAACACAAGGACTAAACACAAACTAAACAGAAGCTGACACCTCCATCCTGTTTAAAATACTGATGATTCAGCAGAATGGCTTTGAGCCTGCTGGACACAAACAGCTTGGGTCAGTCCTTTTTTTACTGGTTACATGATGAATTATCAATGAAGAGAGACTGTTTCACTTTAATCTAATCCTCTATCATTAACCTTCTAAATGAATCCTTTAGAAATCATTTTTTAACGTTCTGACCAACAGTGTGCATTAGTTTGAGCTCTACTTCTCCCACTGATCAGTTGATGTCTCCACTACTGACCTGAGGGCCATTGTTGGGGTGTTGGGAAGCATCAGTAGACAGTCCCATGTCTGACGCTCACTGTTGTCATACAACACAAACTCTCTGATCTTGACTTTTACTCCACTGTTGAAGTCAGCAGACAGCTTCATGAATCTGACTGTGTGATTGTCCTCCATCCTCACCTGGTAACACAGAGAAACTATTAGGTCAGCACACTGTTTTAACTACATATACAAAAAACTCACCCATTCACAACATTGACAATCAGAAATTAAATGAAAACTAAAATAAATCAGAAGTCACCCAATTAACACACTTCTAGCAGGTTTAAAAAGCATAAACTTAAAGCTGCAGTATGCTTTTAACCTCTTTTCACCATATTTCATGATTATTTTTGTCAATTGAACCACATTCACCATTTGTCGTGCTCATTATTCACCAGTTTAAACTAATTGTTCCAATATTGACTCTTTGAACCTTTTTTTACCATTTTTTCTGTCTGTTTTTGCCCACTTTAATTTGCAACTTTTAACCAATTTATGTGGTTTTTAAAATCTCATTTCACCACATTTTTCATCATTTTTGGTCACTTTGAACTAGGGCTGAAAGGATTCATAGAGTTTCTCAATTAACTCGATTACAAAAATTCCTCGAGGCAAAAATTGTGCCTCGAAGCAGTGTTACATTCCTATGACGCGCACCATACGTGCAGGAACCACACACCGCTAGCACGTCATCAACGCGTGACAAACATTCTGCATTTAGTTTAGCGCCATGGTGGAGAGTAAACGACAGAGAACGTCTAAAGTCTGGGATCATTACATCCTCAAAAATAAAGAAAACATGGTTCAATCATATGTTTACTGTAAACAATACCTGTCATACCACAGCAGTACGACTTCAATGATGCAGCATCTGAACCAAAAGCATCCACATGCTGTTTATACAAGTGTCGCTGAAACAAGGTAATGTAGCGTTAATTTAGACCTGGGCCGATTATCAATAAATACATAAATTAACCGGACGATAAATTAAAATGAACGCGGAAGTTTTCCAGCCTTGATATATTGACATATGCATGTGTATTTGGCTGTGTGTCTGTCAGCTGCAGAGGTTAGCGTTAGCATGGATATAAAACAGCAGATAACTCAGTCAGTTCTAATAATTTATCAGTGAACCTGCAGCGTAATTACTCTAAAATAGTACACGACCATCAGGTAATCTTAGATTTATGTAAATCAAACAGTTATAGTCCGATAGATGCAGCAACTCTAGCTTCAGATTGCTACAGCGGCTACACCCAGCAGCCTGTGGAGCCTCGTACTCCGCCAGAGGAGGAGACGTAAGCGGTGTGATCGGAATCAAGCACTGCACACGCGTAAACACAAACCAGGGTAGATGGTCTTTAAATCCTTAAAAAGGTAAAGTATTAAATGTGATGTAACCAAATCTAAGGCCTTAAAACTTTACATTTGAGAAAAATGGGATTAAATTAGAGAAATTGTAGCATTAAATATTGTGGTACGTCTCAGTGCCTGTGCTCTGAAGTGTTGTGGACTTTAAACACTGTCTCTGATCATCACTGTGACAATTCTAATAATGTCAGCAGCACAATATTTTAATATACAATAGAAATACTTTATTAAGCCTGATATAAATTAATTTTCTCAGCTGCTAAAAACATAATTCCAGTGTTTGTCAAACACATACACACAGGTTTCTAGGTTACCATAGCAAATAGGCTGAGCCCAGAAATTATATATTATTTGTTAGTAGTTAGTTAGTTGACTTAACTGGCACTTATTAACACTACATGGTTAAATTGTAATAAATGGGCTCAGTTTTGGAGCCAAATGTTGTTTTTTTGATAAATAAAAGCCAAAGGATACCAATGTTCAGATGTTATAATTTTCAATAAAGCAAAATAAATTGCTTCAAAGTCACTGAGAGATATTTTTTTTAGAAAAAGCCTGTTTTTCTCAGCTTTTTGCTCTGAAACTGGTGATTTGTGTAAAACTTGCTCTATTCTACGGCTGATTACAGAAGAAAACCACTGGCCCAGTGCACACGTTCAGAAGCTGATCGAGAAGCTCTGTGCGCTCTCACTCAACCACATCACCGTGGTTACCGACATGTCACCAGATCAAGTGCAAAGTAATGAACTTGTGAGGTTACTTAGTGCAGGAAGTATATTTATCACCTTTAACATTTAACATCCCTTTTATTGTGAAAATCTGGCAAAACTGTGTAAATAGTTCTCAGGAAGTTATTTTTTTGTTTTCTCGTTTTCTGCAAACTTGGAAAATCAGAGACTATGTGTTGTTATCATTGTCTTGAAGGGAAGGTTGGTACTATGTCAACAAAGTGTTCTGTAACCAGGTACAGGAACAGCACAATTTCACTGAGAATAGGTAAACAATCCAGACTATAGGTGTCAAACGTGCTGGGGCACGGAAGCCCTAGTTAGTCCAGTGTCCAGAACCTCTGCCTATCACTGGAGAAACAGAGACTCCGGGTCTTGTGTTCATGTCAGGACAGCTGAGAAAAAAATGGTCAGGATACTGACCTCTCTTCCCATTTGTCACACAGCTTTTCAAGGAATGGGTCAAAGTGGGACAGAGGATCCTCTCTCCAGAAGAAAAAACTGTTTACAAATCTGCCTCTACCAAAGCAACACAGCTGTCAGAGATGAAGGAAACCTGCCACAAAGCACTGGGCAATAACAGAAAAAAAAGTGTCGAGCCAAGATCCACTCACTTATGCACAGACTCTGGACACTTTTCAAAAAGGCTCCGCCCTAATTCAGATAAAACATCTATCTATCTGCATGTGAGTGAGGTGGAAGAAGACTCAGATAGAGATGTTTAAAATTTAGTTTTTGTGATACATGTGTGTGTGTGTTTCTTTTCCTACCTCATTCTAATTTTATTGTGATAGAATAAAATGTTATGTGCACTAAGTGATTTTTGTTTTTAATATTTATCTTGATAGTCTCTATCTTCAAAGTAGATCTGCCATTTTTGATGAGACAATTGGTACAGAGGGGAAAAGGTTTAAGTGGATCTAGTATAGAGTTAGGGACACTGCATTTAACTGTCCTGGGTATGGTGAGTCACCCTATGGGCCATGAATTGTATACTGAAATATGCATACTGCTGAAATAATTTGTTGGACTTCAAATATGGTCGGGGAGAGTATCGGTGCAGTTTTCAGAATCAAAATACTAGTGGTGTTCGGACTTCAGATATGACCGGGGAGAGTATCGGTGCAGTATTCGGAATCAAAATACTAGTGGTGTTCGGACTTCGGATATGACCGCGGAGAGTATCGGTGCAGTATTCGGAATCAAAATACTAGTGGTGTTCGGACTTCGGATATGACCGGGGAGAGTATCGGTGCAGTATTCGGAATCAAAATACTAGTGGTGTTCGGACTTCGGATATGACCGGGGAGAGTATCGGTGCAGTATTCGGAATCAAAATACTAGTGGTGTTCGGACTTCGGATATGACCGCGGAGAGTATCGGTGCAGTATTCGGAATCAAAATACTAGTGGTGTTCGGACTTCG